>NC_066576.1:1003643-1026143 GCF_024679095.1 Eriocheir sinensis | reverse complement strand
ATAATCCTCCGTAAAGCCTGGGAATACCTTTGTAGTCTCGCTGATCACATCAACCATCTACTAACTACTAACATTGGGGTTAACATTAAAGGACAGTATGTTTAAGCATAGTTGCAATATTATAAGAAGAACGAAACAAGTGTCATGCCTTTCTTTACCTCTGTCTCTCTCCTCATTTTCATTTGCCTCTTTCTTTCACTTCTTCCCAAGCAAGACTGTTACACGTCTGTCTCTCCTTTCTTTACTTTATCCTCCTTCTTTCACTTATTCCTCTCTTTTCCCTCTTTTTATCCTTTTCCCCTCTATCTTTTTCCTTTCTTTCTTTTACCTTCGTTTCTTTCTTTTTTCACTTCTTACTTTATCTCTATCTCTTTCCTTTCTTTTCTTTCTCATTTTCTTTCTTTCTCTACTTCTTCTTTACCTCTATTTCTTTCCTTTCTTTTGTTTACCTTTCTTTTTTTCTTTATTCCTTCTTTATCTCTTTATCCCTTTCTTTTCTTTACCCATCTTTCTTTCTTTCATTTCTTCCTTCTTTATCTTTTCTTTACCTCTGTCTCTTTTCTTTCTCTTTTTTTCACCCTTATCTTTAAACATGGACTAGCAAGCGGCAGAAAGCCTGTTGGCTCATTACTAGGCTGCCTGCGTTCAGTGATTTAATCAATCCGTTTGCCACAGGAGTGGCTTGCAGGAAAGGATTAAACCACTTGTGTAGCTACTCTTGGGAACGTTCAGTTCACTCCTGTTGCAGCAAAGTGGCGATCAATGCGTTTCTTGAATGAGTTGATGCTCTCTGCGCTAACCACTTCTGCAGGGAGGCTGTTCCAGTGGCGAACAACCCTATTCGAGAAATAACTCCTGCCAATGTCGGTATGGCATCGCTTTGCTTGAATTGTTTTTCCGTTGTTTCTTGTTCTCAGGTTAGTTTGTAGCGTGAAGAGTTTGGAGTGATCAACGTTGCTGAGCTTGTTCAGGTACTTAAAGACTTGTATCATGTCTCCCCGCAGTCGTCTCTTTTCCAACGTGAAGAGGTTGAGTCGCTCGAGTCGCTCTTCATAGGGCTTCGTCCTCAGTGATGGTATCATCTTCGTGGCGCGGCGCTGTACTCTCTCAAGTAATTCAATGTCTTTCCTGTAATTTGGAGACCAGAACTGCACGGCGTATTCCAGGTGTGGCCTCACCAGCGAATTATACAAGGATAACATAACTCCCGGCGTCTTGTGTTCGAAGCTCCTCGCTATGAACCCAAGCATTGTATTGGCTTTCTTACAGGCGGACTTGCAGTGTTTTGTTTGTTTCCAGTCACTGCTGATGGTGACCCCGAGGTCTCTTTCCTCTTGCACAACATGTAGTGGTTCGCCACCCATGTGGTATGTGTGATTGCTGTTTCTGGATCCGATATGCATTACTTTACATTTGGTAGTGTTGAAGGACATCTGCCATTTTTCCGACCACCGAGTGATCAGGTCCAGGTCTCTTTGGATAATTTCGCGGTCTGCCGTCGTGAGGGCCTTCCCACCCACCTTTGTGTCGTCGGCAAATTTTTAAAGATTGGATTTTAATCCAAGTTCTAGGTCGTTGATATATATACCATGCAGTGAATTATTAAGCCTCAGTAAGCTATCCGTTGCCTTCATGCTAATCATTCTCGGAAATATAAAATATTCCTTCGTTACGGACCAAATTACATCCCTTTGTGCTGCAGTATGGGCTCATTTGCATCTGATTTTACGGCCTGACGAACCCTTCCCGTACCAATGGAGCTGCAGAGGACTTTTATTTGCTACTTTTTCTCTTTTTGTTTACCGTTTAGCTGCGTCCTTTGCTCTGACTATAAGTAAATCTTGTTCGTGGTGGCTGGGTGTTAAGAGTAATGGTGTAGTTGTGAGTTTACTTGTTGCCAGTGAGTTCAGAACCATTCCCCATTCTTATTCTTACTCTTATGTTCGTATTCCCAGGCTCACAAATCTTTGCCATCAATATTGAGCTCCAGTATAACATGTTGGGTGAAAGTCGTGTTAATGGTGTCTGGTTGTTAAGTGTGATGGATGTAATGAGTTGAGAGCCATTCCCAACTCTTATTCTTACTCTTACTCTTACGTTCTTAGGCTCACAAATCATTATCATCAATATTGAGTTCCAGTATAACATGTAGGGTGAAAGTCGTGTTAATGGTGTCTGGTTGTTAAGTGTAATGGGTGTAATGAGTTGAGAACCATTCCCCAGTCTTACTCTTACTCTTACGTTCTTAGGCTCACAAATCATTATCGTCAATATTGAGTTCCAGTATAACATGTAGGGAGAAAATCTTGTTCGTGGTGGCTGGGTGTTAAGAGTAATGGTGTAGTTGTGAGTTTACTTGTTGCCAGTGAGTTCAGAACCATTCCCCATTCTTATTCTCACTCTTATGTTCGTATTCCCAGGCTCACAAATCTTAAACATAAATATTTGCCTCCAGTACAACATGAGGTGTGGAAGTCTTGTTCGTGATGGTTGGTTGTTAAGTGTAATGGTGTAGTTGTGGAGGTTGCTTGTTGCCAGACATTTTCTTAACTTCCATTATGGCCAGTAGATACATTCTTTAGATAGTTCACTTTCGAACAAAACTTCCTTCACACAATTATAAGGGTCGTATTATAAGACATTTCGCCGCTCAAGAACACATATTTGACAAGGCTTTCGTAGGAGGTGTGGGCATTTCCAGGAGTAGTTTTATGACTCTGGTGGTAGTGTGACCCTTCTTCTTTACCATGAACCTGAAGAAACACTCATTAGAACCCTACTGACCCCCTCTTTGACCTTTAGAAAGAGCTGATGTGAGAAGCGAAAGTGTCTTATAACACCAGCCTTAGTAAGACTGCAGAGCGAGTGGTGTCCGCGTGGGTCAAGGCGTGGCTTAGCAATAGGAAGCAAAGAGTGCAAATTAATGGTAAAAGATCTGACTGGGGATGTGTTACGAGTGGGGTCCCATAAGGTTCGGTATTAGGTCCACTTTTGTTTATTATTTATATCAATGACTTAGATACAGGAATTAGTAGTGATGTTAGTAAATTTGCAGATGATACCAAGATCGGTAGAGTAATTGAGTCGGATCAGGACGCTAGTATTCTCCAAGGTGAACTCAACAGATTGTATGACTGGGCGGATAAATGGCAGATGGAGTTCAATGTAGGGAAGTGCAGTATTCTGAGTGTAGGTAGGAACAACCCCTCACATAACTATTGCTTAAATGACACTCTCATAAGCAGGTCTGGGTGCGAGAGGGATTTAGGGGTCTTAGTGAGCTCTGATCTCCGTCCAAGGGCACAATGCATTCAAGCTAGAAATCGAGCTAATAGGGTACTGGGATTTATTTCAAAGAGCGTAAGCAACAGAAGCCCCGAAGTCTTCCTCAAACTATATTTAGCATTAGTTAGACCTCATCTTGACTATGCGGTTCAGTTCTGGTCACCTTACTATAGAATGGATATCAAAATGCTAGAATCGGTGCAGAGGAGGATGACTAAGATGATTCAGGGGTTGAGAAACTTGTCATACGAGGAAAGACTCAAACAGTTAAACTTGCATTCTCTAGAAAGGCGAAGGGTGCGTGGAGACATGATCGAGGTTTATAAATGGATGAAGGGCTTTAATAAGGGAGACATTCATAAGGTTTTGTTGGTAAGAGAACCGGGTAGGACACGAAGTAATGGGTTTAAACTGGATAAATTCAGATTCAATAGGGACATAGGCAAAAATTGGTTTACTAACAGGGTGGTGGATGAGTGGAATAGGCTTAGCAGTCATGTGGTGAGTGCCAATACAATTGTCACATTCAAAAATATATTAGATAAATTCATGGACAGCGATATTAGGTGGGGTTAGATACACGGGAGCTTAGGGTCAAAGGAGCTGCCTCGTGCAGGCCTACCGGCCTCTTGTAGACTCCTGCGTTCTTATGTTCTTATGTTCTTATGTACCCAAGGCGTCTCCACACGCGGCGGTGACACGCGTCGCGTCTGATGAGTGAGAGGCAGAAATAATATTAAAAAGTTGGAAGAGTAAACTTTCTTCTGCTAATGATAACGCTACATGTATTATCTTTGCGTTCTTTGTTTATCGGTGCAAAACTTTGTGCTACTAATACCTTTATATGTATTATTTCTCCGTCCTTTGTTGATCGTTGCGTTCGATGCATTACCGAATTTAGTAATCGTGAACAAATAGCAGTGACTTAAAATAGATGTCGTCATAAATTATTAGAGTCTCACGAGAGAGAGAGAGAGAGAGAGAGAGAGAGAGAGAGAGAGAGAGAGAGAGAGAGAGAGAGAGAGAGAGAGAGATAGAGAGAGAGAGAGAGAGAGAGAGAGAGAGAGAGAGAGAGAGAGAGAGAGAGAGAGCGAGAGGGCATGAGAGAGAGAGAGAGAGAGAGAGAGAGAGAGAGAGAGAGAGAGAGAGAGAGAGAGAGAGAGAGAGAGAGAGAGAGAGAGAGAGAGAGGCGAATACAAAGATAATAGATAAACAGACCGAGAGAGAAGGATGAGGGTGAGAGGGTTCGGTTTCTTCTCCGGTTCACCCGCACACACAAGACAAGCTGTGGGAAAGGCAACACTGGCTCTCGTGTTTTCCTTGCCGCGCCCAGGACGGCTTGACTTCGCTATCCGGTGACTTGGAAGACGAAAGCGAAGAGAAGGAAAACAAGGGACGATATGCAGCAGGGAGGAGACTGACGAGGGACCTGACGCTGGGTGGGGATGGGAACACACACACACACACACACACACACACACACACACACACGGGGAGGCGGTGGCTGAGTGGTTAGCGTGCGGGCCCCGTATTTACCGCGTTCTGGACGACGCGGGCTCGAATCCGCCGCTACCACCTGGGATTTTTCAGTCACCGCCGAGTGGCCTAAGACTACCCACATGATGTCCTGAAGACCACTCATCAACCCGGACTCTAGAACAGTGGCTCCCAACCTTTTCAAAGCCACGGACCAGTCGAGCAAGTGAAAAAATTCTGCGGACCAGTACCATAGGCATAGATCCAAGCATACATTCATATTGTCCAAATACATATTTTATTTTTTTAGCAATTTGAAATTCAGTGGGACAATACCATGTAATGTAATGTTTCACATTATACAAAGTAAAGTGATTATAAAGGCTAAATTATTCAAATGGACGCCATGAGAGAAACAAATACTACACTAACTACAGCACTTAGTACTACATTAGACATGGAAAAGACTCGCTGTCATGGTGATAGATTCATGTACCTATTGCAAGGTCCATCAATACACCAAAACGTAATATCTCATATTTTACAAATGAAATCAGAAATCCGGTCTTCCTCTCGCTGGCTTTAGCTCCTCTTCTCTTTCTTCTTTTTTCTCGTTCTCTCTCTCTCTTTTTTTTTTTCTTCTTCTTTCTTCCTCGTCTGTCCGGCGGGTGTTACACCGTACTCTAAACGGTTCATTCACTTTTTATTTCATTATAACTACTTATTTGAAAAAAATGCTTTGACAGATTATTATTTTCTTAAATTATGAACAAAAAAAGTCACTAGTAATGCAATTTCCCGGATCAGCAAATCATAAGCCACGAACCGGAACCGGTCCGCGGACCATAGATTGGGAACCACTGCTCTAGAAGAACCTTCCAAGTCATTCAAGAATGAGCTTCGGGTGGCTGCATGAGCCAAGAATCCATGGCGCCACTATAAACACTCGCCTACGCCATGACGGGCTTGGGCCGACCACCAGGCCCATAAAGAAAGCCTACCGACGCTATAGGCTATCACGATGAAAATTAACAAGTGTTAAGAGCACAAAAACTGTGCTAGATCGGCGTCGCATGACCCTCCAACACACCTCCAACACTTTATATTATACGACTAGGGGTCTAAAATGGAAAATGCTGAAAAGTAAAGATGGCGCCACTATAAACACTTGCCTGCGCCACAACGGGCTGGGGCTGACCATCAGGCCCTACTATGAAGGCCTACCGGCGCCATAGGCCAAGACGTAAAAAAAAAAAAAAAATATATATATATAGAGATATATATATATATATATATATATATATATATATATATATATATATATATATATATATATATATATATATATATATATATATATATATATATATATATATATATATATATATATATATATAGATATATATATATATATATATAATATATATATATATATATATATATATATATATAATGCCATATTGTAGGGTTCATCAGGGCTAACAAATGTTATTATACAATGTCATGTATACAATGTATGGGTAAGCCAGGAAAACAACTTGAAGAGAACAAGAAGATGGACACTGTTGATAGGCGTCTGCGACGCCGATAAAAACGCGCGCGGACTTCGCCCGCTGCCAGACTTTTCGGCCTGATAGGCCGAGGTTCGAGCCTGGCTCAGGGTGGGAGTTTACGACTGACAAACAGCGGTTACTGCTCCCCCTTCAGCAAGGGAGATGGGGTGTGTGGTGAGTGGTGTGTGAAGGTCTCGGCAATACCCAGAGATTGACTAGAATGAATCTTGCTCATGACTGGTTACTTGCTGGCGGTGACGAGTGCAGGTCGTCATCTGGTCGTGGCGAATTACACACGCATATACTATCTTTTTTTTTGTTATTGTCTTTGTTGTTGTTGTTATTATTGTTACTGCTGTTGTTGTTCTTCACTTTTTAAATATTGTATTGTTGATTTTTGCAGTAGTATAAGCTAACATTATTTTCTCTCTTTTCAGTCGTGATGACAGAGCAGGCTTCGTGGTGTTAGTTAGGTAAGTGTGTTCTGACATAAGCATCAACACAAACTGGACTCAATGCATGACTTTATTGATGTCGATGTCCTTTTCATGTTATCTTAGATTACGTGATTAAAGCATCTCTACAAGGAAGTGTGGGGCGGATTAATTGCTAGGTAACAAAATAGATAGAGTTTACTGATTGGAATGAAGCTCGTGGGTTGAAAGAAGAATGAACTAGAGTGTGTGTGTGTGTGTGTGTGTGTGTGTGTGTGTGTGTGTGTGTGTGTCCATACGTCAGTCAGCCTCCCAATCATCAATCATTGTGAAGGGGAAATGGGAACGCACCTTTAACCTTCATTATAATCTAACCGCTTGTCGGCGTATGTTTCCGCAGCTTCACCAAAACAAATACTGGCCCGTGATGGTGCGGCGGCCGGCGGCTGCCCCATCTGTCCGGGCCCCGCGGCGACCCGTTAACCCGCAATGTACAGCGTGGTAACCTAACCTTTGTGGACGAAGCTATATAGTGTTTCTCAGGCTCGTGCTCACAAGCGTTTCGGGGGGAGGCTTGCCCACCAACATTTGATAAGGCTTTGGTATAGGTTGTGTTAGTGTTTCCATGGGTAGTTTTATGAGCCTGGTGATAGTTTGGCAAGGCTTCTGCACCTTGAATGTGAAAAGATCGTCACTTCAGCCGGGAAGGTCCAAGGAGCACGTGAGGAGGGAGAGCGAGAGAGAGGGAAGAGTACACCACAAAATTGGCATTTGCATAAAGAATGGAATATGATTTTGTTTTCATAGACTCGATAAATGGACGCTCTATTTTTTATTAGATTTTTTGTAGGAATAATAAATGCTCCACGTCCTGTTGTCGCTGGGATACATGTTTACACTGCCAGGATACAAATGTCTCTGTCAATTTTACATAGATATTTTTTTTTGTCTGTCTATCTGTCCGTCTGGCTGCCAATATCTCCGAGGGCCTGTTTGTCAATGTCATATAAGTATTTATTAGTTTATATCTGTCTGTCTTTATTTTTTTGCGTACAGTTACTCACTCATTACATATTTATTGAGTCAGCAATGATTTTTTTTTATGTGTTCGCGTCGATGTGATTCATATATCCATGATTTTGTTTTGGTTTGTGGCGAATATTTTGCTCCGGCTCATCGCTTTCACGCATCTCCGATAGTGAGAAAATTAAGTTATCCACAGTGGGAATATAACACTGTGTAGTAATGGCCAGAATCAATAATTAGTAATAAAATCCTGATATTTATTTCAATTCAATTATTTTTTTTTTTCGTTGCAAAGTTAAGAAATAAAAAAAAATACTGCTGACACTAAGTATGAATTTTTTACGGTTGACACAAAGTAATATAATGAAGATAACTGAGAAGGTTTTAGTAATTTATGAAAGGAAGAAAAGTGCAGAGAAGAAGGAAACAAGAAAAGAAGAAAAGAAGAAAAAGAAAGTAGGAAAAGTTCAGGATAAAGACACGACAGAAAAGTTTGTGTGTGTGTGTGTGTGTGTGTGTGTGTGTGTGTGTGTGTGTGTGTGTGTGTGTGTGTGTGTGTGTGTGTGTGTGTGTGTGTGTGTGTGTGTGTGTGTGTGTGTGTGTGTGTGTGTGTGTGTGTGTGTGTTTTCTTTGTGTGTCTGAGGAAGAGAGAGAGAGAGAGAGAGAGAGAGAGAGAGCAATGCGTGCGGCTGGACGTGAACAAAGGCGAGGGAGATAAAGCCACAGGATGAGAGTGATGGTCGCAAATTTGCATGTAAATTTGGATAATAACACAACGATAATAGATAATGTGTAGGTGCGTTACGGAGACACGGGAGGATCGAGAGCGGCGGGGGGCGAAGGGCGGCGGGGTGAGGGGGCAGGGAAGGGAAGGGAAGGGAAGGACAGTCGCGTTAGAAGGAGGACGGACGGAAGGGCGAGGGAGTGAAAAGACGCGAGAGAGAAAACGAGAAGTAAGATTGATGAGTGTTCGGAAGTGTTTGGTAATGGTAGTGTTGGTGAGGTGATCATGGCAGAGAGATGGAGAGAGAAGCGGAGAAAGGAGGGAAGGAAAGAAACAGATAAGATGGAAAGAAAAAAGAAAAGGAATGAAAGAGGAAAGAAATCTAAATGAAGCGAGGCAGGAAAGAAGAAAGAAAATAATGAAAAGAGAGGTAGGGAGAAAAGTACAAAGATATAGAGAGGAAGTAAAAGGAAGGACCGAAGAAGGAAAGGGAAAGAAGATAAAGGAGAAGGAAGAAAAAAAGAATGGAAAAGACAAAGAATGAAAGAAAGGTAGGAATGAAAAGAAAAAAAAGAAAGGGAGAGTGAAGAAAAACTAATTAAAGGAATGACTAAAAGAAGAAAAGGAGAGGAAAGAAGACATGCATTAGCCGGAGGAAGGAAGGAAGGAAGGAAGGAAAGGGAAAGGGGAAAAGAAGAGAAGACAGAGGAAATGAGAGAGATGTGTTGGGAAGCGTGTGACGGGGATAGTGGCGTGGTTATCAAGGAAGGAAGGAAGAAATGTGACAGAAAGGGAGAAAGGAAGAAAGGAAGAAAAAGAAAAGAAAGGAAAAGGAAGAAAGGAAGGGAGGAAGGAAGGAAGAAGGAGGGAGGAAGGAAAAAGAATGGAAGAAAGGAAGAAAGGGAGTAAAAAGAAAGGAAAATTAAAAGAGAAAGGGAGGAAGGAGGAAAGGAAGAAAGAAAAAAGTGAAGAAGGAAAAAGAAAGGAAAGGAGGAAGAAAAAATAAAAGAAAGGAAAAGAACATAAGAACATAAGAACGCAGGAGTCTACAAGAGACCGGTAGGCCTGTACGAGGCAGATAGGAGGAAAGGAAGAAAGGAGGGAAGGTAGAAAAAAGGGAGGAAGGAAAAGAACGAAAGGAAGGAAGGAAGGGAGGAATAAAAAAGTAAAGGAAGGAAGGGGGAAGAAAAAAGTAAAGAAAGGAAGTGGAAGAACGAAAGGGAGGAAAGAGGAAAAAAAAAGAGGAAAGCAAAAGAAAGAAAAGAAGGAAGAACATAGGAAACAATTGCGCCATACTTGGTGATGATTGTGTTGGTTATCAATCTGAAGAGAAGAGGAGGAGGATGCGAGTATACAGCATAAAAAAAAAACTATAACGAAGCAGTATCGTGGCATTTCAATCATTCGGGACGGTAAGGGAACACGTATTCTTAAACATTTCGACAACCAATCACACCCACCCATCTGACAAGGTTTTCGCAGGAGTTGTGAGTGGCATCTCCACGGGTAGCTTTATGGCCCTGGAGGTAGTTTGGCAAGGCTTCTGTACCATGGACGTGAACAAAGCACTCATGAGAACCCGACGAATCTCCTTCACGGCCTTTGGAAATAGTTGTTGTGTCAGCCAAAAGCGTCTGAGAATACCGATTTCAGTGTTCAAGAATCTGATGACCCAAATGATACAACGGGTCACGACAACATACCATAAGCATTGCTCGCGAAATTAACCCGGAAACTGTGTTGAAAGTATTACGTTTTATTATAGGCAACAACACCCTCTGACTGGCTGCGTGTGTGACTACTCATTGCATATCTTTTGCCTGTCTGTCATTAGAGGAATTTTTTGGAGGCTGGTGAGAAGTGGTCATTTGGAAAGAGAGAGGTGGGGAGAGAGGAGACGGAAAGAGAGAAGAGAAGGAGAGAAGAAAAGAAGAGAAGAGAAGAAAAGAAAAGAAAAGAAAAGAAAGGAGAAGAGAAGAGAAGAGAAGAGGGGAAAAGTAAAGAGAAGAGAAGAGAAGAGAAGAGAAGAGAAGAGAAGAGAAGAGAAGAGGAGAGGAGAGGAGAAAAGTAAAGAGAAGAGAAGAGAAGAGAAGAGGAGAAAAGTAAAGAGAAGAGAAGAGAAGAGGAAAGGAGAAAAGTAAAGAGAAGAGAAGAGAAGAGGAGAAAAGTAAAGAGAAGAGAAGAGAAGAGGAGAAAAGTAAAGAGAAGAGAAGAGAAGAGAAGAGGAGAAAAGTAAAGAGAAGAGAAGAGAAGAGGAGAAAAGTAAAGAGAAGAGAAGAGAAGAGAAGAGAAGAGAAGAGGAGAAAAGTAAAGAGAAGAGAAGAGAAGAGAAGAGGAGAAAAGTAAAGAGAAGAGAAGAGAAGAGAAGAGAAGAGAAGAGAAGAGAAGAGGAGAAAAGTAAAGATAAGAGAAGAGAAGAGAAGAGAAGAGAAGAGGAGAGGAGAAAAGTAAAGAGAAGAGGAGAAAAGTAAAGAGAAGAGAAGAGAAGAGGAGAGGAGAAAAGTAAAGATAAGAGAAGAGAAGAGGAGAGGAGAAAAGTAAAGAGAAGAGGAGAAAAGTAAAGAGAAGAGAAGAGAAGAGGAGAGGAAGAGAAGAGAAGTGAAGTCCTTCCCGACCCTTCCTTCCCAACCCTTCCTTCCCGACCCTTCCTTCCCGATCCTTCCTTCCCGACCCTTCCTTCCCTACCCTTCCTTCCCAACTCTTCCTTTCCGACCCTTCCTTCCCGATCCTTCCTTCCCGATCCTTCCTTCCCGACCCTTCCTTCCCGATCCTTCCTTCCCGACCCTTTCTTCCCGACCCATCCTTCCCTACCCTTCCTTCCCAACTCTTCCTTCCCGACCCTTCCTTCCCGACCCTTCCTTCCCCACCCTTCCTTCCCGACCCTTCCTTCCCGACCCTTCCTTCCCGACCCTTCCTTCCCGACCCTTCCTTCCCGACCCTTCTTTCCCGACCCTTCCTTCTCGACCCTTCTTTCCCGACCCTTCCGCTCCCTCCCTCCTTAGTCTTGTATAGAGAAGACGAGACACGGTGACAAGTAAGAGTTTTAGCGGCAAGAGAACAACAAGAACAGAAACAACAAGAGGAACACAACGAACAAGAACAAGAAGAAGAACAAGAACAAAAAATATAGAAAAGAAAAAGGAAATAAGTAACGAAAAAGAGGAAGAAGCAAAAGAGATGAAAAAGAACAAGAACAAGAAAACAAGAGCTAGAAAACGAGAAAAAAAACCGAAACCATTATTCTAGAGACGTTTAAGCTGTTGGAAATTGGGAAGTGAGAACGAATCCATCTTGTGAGTCTTGTTTAGAGGAGACGAGACACAGTGAAGAGGGAAAGTGTTGGTGACGAGAGGACCCCATGTAGAAAAAAAACTGTCCATCCCTCAAAACACGTTAAAGTTGATGAGATATGGATCGTTTTAGAACCTTATCAAATACTGGAAAAGAGGTGTAGGAGTGATTTATCTGTCGACGTAGAGAAGACAATGGTGTTTTTGATGCAACAAGTGAACGGAGCTGCATGGGACCTTTAGTGGGAGATGACAGGACAAGACTTTTGGAGAGAGGAAGGAAGGGAAGGCGGGAGGGAAGCAAGACGGTCAAAAGAAAGAAAAGATAAGAGAGAAAGCGATGCACCGAGGAAGAGGAATGACTGGCAAGGAATGAGATCTTATGAGAGACGAAAGGAGAAAACTTAAGTGGAAGGGAATGATGGAGGGGAAGGTAGGAGAGTGTGTGAGGGGGTGGAATATAAAGAAAATGGAAAGAAATGTAGGTGGTGATGGTGAATGTGGAAGTGAGTGGAGGGAATGAGATGGGGTATGTATGGTGGGAAGGGAATGAGTGGAGTAAGGTAGTAGAGGGTGTGAGAAGAGAGAGAGGGAAGGAAAGAGGGAAGACATTGTGAAGAAAGAAAGAAAGAGAGAGAGAAAGCGATGAGAAAGAGGAATTACCGGGAAGGGATGAGATATTAAATGAGACTTGAGAGAGAGAGAGAGAGAGAGAGAGAGAGAGAGAGAGAGAGAGAGAGAGAGAGAGAGAGAGAGAGAGAGAGAGAGAGAGAGATATAGAGAGAGAGAGAGAGAGAGAGAGAGAGAGAGAGAGAGAGAGAGAGAGAGAGAGAGAGAGAGAGAGAGAGAGAGAGAGAGAGAGAGAGAGAGATAGAGAGAGAGAGAGAGAGAGAGAGAGAGAGAGAGAGAGAGAGAGAGAGAGAGAGAGAGAGAGAGAGAGAGAGAGAGAGAGAGAGAGAGAGAGAGAGAGAGAGAGAGAGAGAGAGAGAGAGAGAGAGAGAGAGAGAGAGAGAGAGAGTAAGGAAGCAAAACAGCGTGAAAAAGAAAAGACAGAAGACAACGGACGCAGCAAGGATGACTAATGACCAGCGGAGGGAGTGGCGGGAAGGGAAAAAACGCCCTGAAATGTATTACTAGACGGGAGGGAGGAAGAAGAGCAAGGCAGCGTGAAGAAAGAGAGGTGCGGGGACTGGCATTTTAACACTGGGGCTTTCCGCGCAGCAATGTCGCCTTGTAATGCTTCCCTGTGATTGGTTTGCTTTATAAGTTTATGTATGAAATGTCCAAGTTCCTGGCAACATGGCGGACGATGAACACAAAGGAACACAAAGGAACACAAAGGAAGAACAAACAACAGCAGACCTACTGGTCCTTACGAGGTTGTTTGTGACAAGCTACACTAACTATCTAATCAAAGGTGGAAAATGAAGGACAGCAAAGGCGAAGGCTCCTCCCCACCCCCCCATCCCTCCAGCCAAAGCTGGCAGGAAAGGAAAAAGAACCATGCAGCATGGAAAAACTGCATGGAAATTACGTAGGAAAGAGGAAAGAACTACCATTACTGCTACCACTAAGCGGGCGATAAAAGCGGACAAGGACACCAGTATTCGAAAGAACTTAACGTTATTACGACAATGAGTAATATCTTAGTTGCTGGCTGGATTCAAAACACTTGTCTAATCTATTCTTGAAGGCCGTAACTGTTGTTCTATCAACGACATCACAAGGTAGAGAGTTCCAAACATTAACAACTCGATTGAAGAAGAAGTGTTTAGCTTCGTGCGATGAGAATCTTTTACCACTTATCTTCAAATTGTGATTTCTTCTTGTTCTATTTGATCGATCAATTGTAAAGTAATCTTCTGCATTAATATCACTGAATCCTTTAAACATTTTAAACACTTCTATTATGTTTAAAGGATTCAGTGATATTAATGCAGAAGATGACGGGCTGATGAAGTACTCTCGCCAGACTCGGTAAACGTTGTGGTCACCGCTTGTGTCGCAACCTTTCCCTTCCTGCAAACACGTCACCAAGATTTTAGGGAAACGAACAAGAAGAAAATCAATGCATGGTGTGTGCCGCTCTCTACACTGTAACAAGGGTGTAGTATTAGTAGTAGTAGTAGTAGTAGTAGTAGTGGTAAAGGAAAATGAAAGTGAAAAAAAGATCCATTCGCGGTTAACGTGATTCATGCAAGACAGGGTTTCGCCATTCTCCTGAGATTTCTTTATTTTTTTTTTCATTTTACGTTCCGAGTAGTGAAGGAGAGTTAAAAGTAGTCACTGCAGGTAAAGAAGTTAGGTAAAATTATCTCAATACGTTAAAAGTGAAGTAGTTTGACATAGAACATCTCCTTCTCTTCAGTTTCACAGATCTCGGTGGGAGCGTACACTGTAATGATGACATTAAGCCCATAGTGTGCTTCGGCTCACTCGCATTATACGCTCGTCAACCGAAGTGACCTCAAACACAAATGGTTGCAGTTCACTGGAGATGCGTGCACCCCACTGCTAACCTCGGTACTGCCTCGTCTAATAGTGTCCCACTATATCCCTTCAGCCTCTCGTCGGTGATCTTCCGAGAGTCTCAGGGAGTGTCAGGAGCACTGGTGGGTGGTGGTATGTAGTGTGTTGCCATGTTACTGCCCAGTTTCTCAAGCCATGCCTGTGTGAGCACCGGACGTAAATAGTTGATTAGGCTCAATAGGCTGCGAGCGGTGCACCGCATCCCTCGCAAAGAAACCGAACACTTTGGGGCGAGACAACGAGGCGTTCTTGGAGAGAGAACCTAACGGGCCCCGCAGGGCGGAGGGAAATAAACAAAAAAATTTCGCGGTCATTTTTCTCCTAGTGTCTGTTGCGCTCATGGGAGGGAGAGTAGAAAGCGAGGGGGTGATCTCTTATCGGCCTGAGGCAGTGGTCCCCACGAGGGGTCCGTGCAAGAATATCAAGGTCCATCGAGATTCTAATTATTGTTAAATTTATTATACTGAAATTAGGAGATTGCGGCTCGGAATAAAATTCATACTACTGAACAGTGTACACAATCCTTAAAACTGAATGCTTAAATGCTGGAATTGGTCTAATTTAGCTAACGGCACCAGGGGTGTCAAACTCACGGCCCGCTGGAAAAGTTTGGCCCTTTGGATGGTCATGAGTGGCCCGTTTAACCTATTTCGCTGTAGTGGTCCTCAGGTGAAGAAGTGTCAGGAGAAGGGACCGGGGCCGAAAAGGTTGGGAGCCGCTGCTCCAGAGAGTCAACCACGAGCGTCAACCTTTTGCTTCCATCGGTGTAGAATTTGAACCCTTTGGAAATAAAAAGTGGTGTCAGTCACGAGCATGGGATTACTACTGTTAGGTCCATCAGTGTAATAGAAACATCAAGGTATTAGATTGTCATTTTTTGTGGTATCGTTACGCATTATGGCCTTTTTTTTTCCTGCCGCCATGAAGGGACGCTATTCCGATTATGTTGTAGCGGAATATGATAAGGAACGTAGGTATTCTCAGACGCTATCGGCTCACAGCAACAACCATTTCCAAGGCCACAAAGGAGATTGTTCGGGTTCTGGCGAGTGTTTTTTTCACGGTCACGGCGCAGCAGCCTTGGCACACTACCGCCAGGCTCATAAGAAAATACTAACACGACCTCTACGAAAGCCTTACCAAATGGAGTGGGTGTAATGCCCGAAATGTTACTGGGGCATTAATACTACCCATAGAAATACCCAAACCACAGCCTCTAGGAAAGCACCGTCAGATGTGTATGTATAAGCCCCGAAATGTTTGAGAATTAAAAAAAAACTACTGCCCGTATTCTTAAACATATCGGCGCCCAAGCACACATACTCGAGAAGACTTTCGTAGGAGTTTGGGGCATTTTCAAGGGTAGTTTTATAGCCCTGGTGGTAGACTGACCCTTCTTCTGTACCGTGAACCTAAAAGAACACTCATTAGAACCCGCCTGATCACCTTTCTAGGCTTTGGAAATAGTTGGTGTGAGAGCCGAAAGCGTCTGACAGTACCAACCTATGATTCACCCGTGATATATACACGTGTAGGTTCTCCACGATGTACTTGTTCTTCCCTTCAGCCACGCGAGAGTCCTGCTGTGTCGGTGCTGAGTGTCACGTCATCCCTTCGTCTGCCAACACACACAGCTACTGACACAGACGTTACAGTTCCTCTACTACTCGCTGCTAATCATTTCCATCGTGTTCTCAGCGCTCCCCATAAGGCACGCGAGAGTCCTTTTGTGTCGGTGCTGAGTGTCACGTCTCTGCTCCTCCGTTTTCTATGCAAATCACGGACTATTCATCAAGCGCCTCGCCGTGGACTCATTACAGGCGTGGCGGCGGCAGCGTTCCCCGAGCAGGAGTGTTTATCAAAGGAACTCCAAGCTTATACTACATTCCATACGCCAAAGGTCTTTCTTCTCAAACATTTCGGGGCCTACACACCTACATTGCCATATGGGGAGAGATAAGTGTACGGTAGAAGTGATTAACAGCAGAAATAGAGGAATAATTATTGTAATGTTTGTGTCATTAGATATGTGTGTGTGTGTGTGTGTGTGTGTGTGTGTGTGTGTGTGTGTTGGTACGCGTTCCCAGGGGGCGTGTCTGTCCGTGACCTGTCCTTGGAGAGAGAGAGAGAGAGAGAGAGAGAGAGAGAGAGAGAGAGAGAGAGAGAGAGAGAGAGAGAGAGAGAGAGAGAGAGAGAGAGAGAGAGAGAGAGAGAGAGAGAGAGAGACTTAAAAGATTAAAGTCGCAAATCAAACTATCACTTGAATATTATAACTCACCACACTCCAAACCCTGATTTCGTTAACAATCTTGCGAAAACGTGTGTGTGTGTGTGTGTGTGTGTGTGTGTGTGTGTGTGTGTGTGTGTGTGTGTGTGTGTGTGTGTGTGTGTGTGAGAGTGTATGTCTTTCTATGTGTCTGTCTGTCTGTCTCTCTGTGTGTTCAGTTAACGGAGGGCGTCACACTAAAGTCGGTATTGTCAGGCCGAAGAGGAGATCAGTCGGGTTCTACTGAGTGTTCTGTTAGATTCACGGTACAGAGGAAGGACTAAACTACCACCAGGGTCACAAAACTACCCCTGGAAATGCATACAACTCCTACAAAAGCCTGGTAAAATATGTGTTGCCTGGGCGCCGAAAAGTTTAAGAATATGACACTAACCTGCTGCTGCATATCTTGGGCGGCCGCTGGTCTTCGCGAGGCGTTTACTTTCTTCTCTTCTCATCTTCTCTGCTCTCTTTATATATCTCTATCTGTCTATCTATTTATCTAACTATCTTCTTTACACACACACTCATTTCCTTCATTCTCCTGCAATTTATCTCATTCTGCTCCTCTCCCTCGCCCTCTCATTACTGCCTTCCCGCCCTCCACTCGGCGCTCCTCAAAGGCTCGTCGCTGCGGAAGGTCACTGCACACATTTCTTGTTCCGGGTGGCGACGATGTGAGGTTTGCAAGTCTTTGTGAAACTTAAGAGATATAACACACACACACACACACACACACACACACACACACACACACACACACACACACACACACACACACACACACACACACACACACACACACACACACACACACACACACACACACACACACACACACACACACACACACACACGCACATGGACACACACTTATGCAAATAGAGATAGATACATAGATAGATAGATAGATGAGTAAAAAGATTGAGTGATGAATAGATTTATATATATCTTGGTGAAACTTAAAGATATAACACACACGCTCAGACACACACACTTATGCAAATAGATATATAGATACATAGATAAATAGATAGATAGATAGTTAAATGGATAAGGAGATGGATAATAGATAAATATGTCTTAAGATTGCATGCCATTTGAGTTTATAGTAAGAATGAAAACGAATCTATTAAACAAAGCAAAGGCAGATAAGGAGATTCATATAGTCTTTCTTGCAATGATGTGTTGATTGGTTAGCTTTATATTAATCCACGAAATTCTGAATGAGTCAGGCAAGAAAACTCACCCCTCCTAGAAACACCAGAAAACAGACAGTGTTGTTTTAGGTTCAGCGTACAGGAGGAGGGTCAACCTACCTCCAGGGTCATAAAACTAGCCCTGGAAATACCCCAAACTCCTACGAAAGCCTTGTCAAATGTGTGTGTGCTTGGCAGGTTTGGAAAAATCATGACTTTTCTAAAAAAAAAAAAAAATTAATTTGATTTAAATCGGATTTTTTTATTTAAATCGATTTTTTATTTAAATTATTTTTTTCGGCATTTCAGTCTTATGAGGCCATTTTCTTGTATTAAACTTGGCCAATGTTAAAATTTAATGACACCATAGTTTTTTTTATGCTTTATAATATTTCTTGTAAGAGATGGCAATGATTGACTGGTGCCTGACTTGCTACAGGACCAGTACAGGATCAGTACAGGACAAGTAGACTTAATACTTTTCCCGTATAACTGTTTCACATGTTCTTCCTTCTTCCATATATATATATATATATATATATATATATATATATATATATATATATATATATATATATATATATATATATATATATATATATATATATATATATATATATATATATATATATATATATATAATTTAAATCAACAGATATTTTACTCTTGATATAACACTTAAATCATTTTAAATACAGTATATTTAATTTTGATTTAAATCATGATTTTTTTTACTCTGATTTTAATCGATTTAAGTTACTTGATTTAAATTATTTTATTTGAATCAAAACAACCCTGCTGCTTGGGCCCAGAAATGTTTAGAAATGCGACCCTCAGAGTTCTCGGAGCATAAGAGATAATGAAACTGTCATTGTATTATGCACGATGTTGTCTTTGTTAATGATACAGTGTTATTCATGTCCTTTCTTTTCATTCCCTTGCATTCCCTTTCTTTCTCTTCTTTCCCTTCCCTTTCATTCCCTTTCCTTCCTTTGCTTTCTTTGTACTCTCTCTCCACAGCCTACCTACCCCTTTTCTTTCTTACAACGGAGACGTGTGTGGCCTGTACAACGGTAATTATGTCTCCAGGAAGTATACCCGGTCAGATTGCAATTTATGAGTGTCCTCGCGGCATATGTGTTTACCTGTGATGAGTACCTGTGCAGGACCATTATTGTTCGTCGCCAGAGCGTAACGGGTGTCACCCCATGCGTGTGTCTTCGCCCAGTTACCTCCGTTCCCGATGAGCCAAACAGTCAGGCGCGGCAAAAATACCAAAACACAACCATTATCGAAACAATTATTCTTAACTTTTATTCTTATCCCATCACATCTTTTTTTACAGGGTGGGAGGCAGCTCAAGGGCGGAAAAATAGTGGAAACAGAAAAGCCAGCAATGGTGCTGCTCCCGGAAAATGCTCAGAGGAACGTTCCCAAATAGAGCCCAGAGTCATTCGGAAAGGTGTCTTGATAATTCCTTCTTGGTATAGGCCCCTGTGTATGCGTGGGGAGTTGACAAGGACACTGAGGCTAAGGAGGAATATGGTATTGTCTAACGAGAATAAAGACGTTAGATGATGATGATGATATATAGCACTCTCAGCCAGAGTTTACCAGCGACAGGGGTGAAAGAATGAAGATGCTGGTTGACTCTTGCATAAGGAATTTGGACAGTCTAAAGATGTGCAAGAACATCAAAAGGGTATTCTAGAGTTTACCAGCAAAAACGATGAAAGAATGACGATGCTAGTTTACTCTTGCTTAATGGATTTGGACAGCCTAGAAATGACCAAGAACAACAAAAGGGTGTTCTAGAGTTTACAAACGAAAGCGATGAAAGAATAACGACGCTGGTTAACTCTTGCATACGGGATTTTCATAGTCTTGGGGAGAGCAAGATCTAGCAAAAAGGATGAAAGAATGAAGATGCTGGTTAACTCTTGCATACGAAATTCGAGTAGCCTAGGTTGGGGGAAGAACAAGCAAAGGGGATGAAAGACTGAAGACGCTGATTAACGTTTGCATAAGGGATTTGGACAGCCTAGATTAACGATAACAACACACAAACTGTGCTTTCGGAAATTTTTACTGAGTCTTACGTTAGCCTGGAGCGCTGCGTCACTAATAGCCTCATCAGAGCTGTGTTTGGCCCATTATCATTTCACAAACACATGATTTATCCAGAGTCTGGGAATAATTGCGAGACGTTGCAGACAAACACCGGGATGAGTTGGTTAATTACACCCAAACAGTGGCCCTGGACGGGAGGCTTGGCGGAGTGTTATAACTGTTATCGGAGAGGCTCAGCGAATGGCAGGAGGGACTAAAGTATTGCTGGCCAGTGATATTATGTTAGTGTGGGAGACCTTCGCCGCCACGTCTCTGCACAACACGAGTCATGATAGAGTGATGGAGCTCTTAATCTCTGGTGTAGTACTTGTAATTATGTGGAAAGTATGTTAAGAGTGGAAGGGTTTTGCCGAGTCTGCACAACAACGCTGGTCAAGAATGGAGCTGTATTTTTTGGCGTGCTTGTAACGGCCTGGAGAAGAATAAGACTAAGAAGTGATTGTTGATTTAGGAATAGAAGTAGTAGTAGTAGTAGTTGTTGTTGTTGTAGTAGTAGTAGTAGTTGTTGTTGTTGTAGTAGTAGTAGTAGTAGTAGTAGTAGTAGTAAAAGTAGTAGTAGTAGTAGTAGTAGTAGTAGTAGTAGTAGTAGTAGTAGTAGTAGTAGTAGTAGTAGTAGTAGTAGTAATATTAGTAGTAGTAGTTGTTGTTGTAGTAGTAGTAGTTCATTATCATCGAAACTATTAAAACCGTTCTCGTCCACTTTTCCATTTGGTTTGAAACTATCTTTCTTAACCCAACCCTTAGAGTTACAAACTGTTAGTCATTACTGCAGTGTTTGATTGTTTTGCTGTTTACTTTCGTACTCATATAAATGCTAAACGACACGTCATGTTTCGAGGCATAATGAGATAAATAATATCCCTTCACACAATCCGTCAACCTCTCCATAAATATTTCAACATCGTACTTACCATCGCGCACACTTAACACGGTGCAGAGTCCGTGCTATAAGACACGTCACGTGTCGAGTCATAATGAGACAACTCAGAACCTTTCACACAATCCGTCAACCTCTTCATAAATCTTTCAGCTTTATTTTCCCCATCGCGCCACACTTTAGATACGTCATGTTTCGAGTCATACTGAGACAAATAAGGCCTGTCGCACGATCCGTCAACCTCTCAACAAATCCGTCCACATCATTCCATCCATCGCGCCACACTCTACACGGTGCAAAGTCTCTTCTCTTCCTTCCTGCCTCGTGAGCCACTTCCCGCTATGCATCTCACAAATCATAACGGTAATGACCCTAATAATGCAGCTATTTCTCGTAGCTCTTGCACGCCATAACAGTTTTGTATAGAAATAAAAGTGAGTAAAAGTCAGCACATAATGGAGCCATTGTGAAACGGGTTATTCTTGCGGCGCCGTCCATCCATCACGCGTTATGGCCTTAACGACGCCGCCGCCCCGCCCCTAACGCCGGCCACACCGCTTTGTCTCGCTGGCCTGGGTCGGTACTCTCAGACGCCTCCGCCTCTCACATCAACTATTTCCAAAGACCGAAAATGAGATCAGTCAGGTTCTCATGAGTGTTTTCTTTGGTTCATGGTACAGAGGAAGGGTCAAACTATCACCAGGGTCATAAAACTAACCCAGGAAATGCTCAGAACTCATGCAAAAGCCTTGTCAAATATGTGAGGTTAGGCGCCGTGAAATTTAAGTATATGACACCACCCTCACCACCGCCACCCTTGGTCAGTCACCACCACCTCCACCCTCACCACCGCCACCTCCACCCTCACCACCGCCACCCATAGTAAGTCCACACCACCTCCACCCTCACCAGCTTCGCCACCACCACCTCCACTACAGCCTCCATCATCCCCTGTCCTCACCACCTACCATCGCCTCCTGCATCACCACGCCCTCACCTCCACGAAGACTAGCCACCTACCCTCACCACCACTACGACCTTCCTTCACCACAAACACCACCACCGCCAATACAACCTCAGTCACCACCTCCTCACCACCACTACGCCTTTCACCTCCACCACCTTTACCAGAAACAAACTTTGACCATGGTAGAAAAGAGCTTGCTTTGGTTACTAAGTAAGTCGCTATGTTGGAATCTGGAAATGGTCGATAAATAGGCAAGTCACGCTTGAACCTCGCCAGCACCTTCCCCTGTTGAAAAATGCTTTTGCCGTGGCCAGACATTTATATTTTCCATCAAGCGAGGCAGCTCAAGGGCAAAAAACAAACACAGGAACAAAAAGGGCTCCGCTAGCCGCTGCTCCAACCAAAGAAAGCAGAACGAGAAGACAGATGAGAGGTCAATTTCGGGTGTGGAGAGGTGTCTTGATACTCTCCTCTTGAAAGCGTTTAAGTCGTAGGCAGGGAGAGTTACATTACATTCAGCATCATAGGCGTGGGATTATCAGATGAGAGGTCAATTTCAGGTGAAGAGGTGTCTTGATACTCTCCTCTTGAAAGCGTGTAAGTCGTAGGCAGGGAGAGTTACATTACATCCAACATCATAGGCGTGGCATTATCAGATGAGAGGTCAATTTCAGGTGAAGAGGTGTCTTGATGCTCTCCTCTTGAAAGCGCTTAAGTCGTAGGCAGGGGGAGTTATACTACATT
>NC_066576.1:999358-1003543 GCF_024679095.1 Eriocheir sinensis | reverse complement strand
GTTTGGATGTGTGTGTATTGTGACTGCTTAAGAACATAGGAATATAGTAATGTTTTGTAACTTCTTTAGAATATAAGAATAATGTTTTGTGATTACTTTAGAAGATCAGAATAAAGTAGTGTTTTGTGAATGCTTTAGAACATAAGAATAGATAAATGGTTTTAGTGGGCAGTGTTACCAGGTAAGAAAAATAACTTCACTCCTGGTAACGTTAATATGCTTGAAAGGTCACTTACAGGCCCCGTATTCCAAGAAGCTTTCGGCTCTCGCAACAACTATTTCCCAAGGCCGCAAGGGAGGTTAATCGGGCTCTCATGAGTGTTTCTTCACGTTCTTGGTGCGGAAGCCTTGTCAGACTATCACGAGGCTCATAAAACTACCCTTGGAAATACTAACACAACCTCTACTAAACCTTGGCGAATGAGGGTCTGTTTGTAAGCCCCGAAATGTTTGAGGACATGGGTGTGCTATTCTCTCTCTCTCTCTCTCTCTCTCTCTCTCTCTCTCTCTCTCTCTCTCTCTCTCTCTCTCTCTCTCTCTCTCTCTCTCTCTCTCTCTCTCTCTCTCTCTCTCTCTCTCTCGGTTATCTTACTCCTATTATATAATTAGTTTGATAATCTCAGATCTTTAGGGGTGCGGCCACACTGCACGCGGGTTGCTGGGAGGATAGCGGGTAGCGGGACGCCTAGCGGGTCAGCGGCAAGAACAAACACGTTATCTAATACGAGTGGCCATACCGGACGCGGGTAGCGGGTTCCCTCCAAGCTCACACGCTGCCCTCCCAGCTACGTGAACCCACAAGTCGGATAAAATCGCTCAGCGGCTTGCGGGACGCCGGGCGATCTGCAGCTACACCAGCTCAGACATGAGTAGTGAAGAAATAATAAGTGCTATTTTTCTTTTTGTTACTTATTGTTTGAGGTGTTATTCAGCACTAATGTTACATTGCACTAACAGGCTTGTTTACTTTCTTTAATAAATTTGATGTACAGCACGCTCTGTATACGTGCTTGTGATTTACTTTAATCATTTCCTTACCTCAGTGTTATGAGCAGTCACTGTTCGGCACTAAAGATTTTCTGAAGTTGGTTATCATTTTGGTCAGCCGCACTTCCAGTTAATTCAGCAAACAGTCGAATGTTCCACGAGTCATCCGCAGATACTCAAAAAAATTTCGTCGTACATACGAGCTTGACAGTACACATTGTTGAATTCACCGTCTTTCTCGCTGCTTGTTAAAGTCGTGAATCCAGCAAGATCTGCCGACATCCAGGTCATCTATTTTCAGAGACACAGTCTCACTTAGAAGCAATTTTCTTGAGAATTTTGACAATGACATTGCACCGAGTGGGCGTGACCAAAACCTAAACAATGACTGACTTCCCGCGCGATTTTCCCTCTCGCTTGCGGGACGCTACCCTCTACCCTCCCAGCAAACCGCGTGCAGTGTGGCCGCACCCTAAACTTACGCTACTCATATACATTCATTTCTTATACCGTCTAACTCATTTTGCCTTAAAGATAAAAGGAGGAAAGAGAAACAATATGAAAAAAAACAGAAACAGAAAGGAAGAGAAAACTATGAAAAAAAGAGAGAAACAGGAAATATGAGGAAAAAACTAAGGAAAGAAGAACCTAAAATCGACGAGAAAAAGAAAAAAGACGATAAAAAACAAACAAACCAAAGAAAGATGAAAACGTTAATATAAATCTCGCCTTCTGCCATAATATTCTAACTAAGCCAAGACACTTTTAAGTTAATCGCCTCCTAAGTCAGTGTTTGTGTGCCCTACTTCCTCTGGCATTGCCTCTGGCACTTTGTTATCAATGCACTCAGGAATATTACGGTTACTCCATCTCTTCTTAATCGTTTACTGTCTCTATATACAAAAGTTTTAATGGCTGACCTGCATACCTTACTGTCAATGTACTTAGGGAATTCCGCCTCCTCTTTTCATTGCTTTACAGTCTTCAAGTGCATAAATTTAAAGGCTGAATGCTGTGCTTTATTACCCTTGCGCTGAGGTATACAACGACTCCTGAATTTAATCGTCTTATACATTGTTTTCTTTCTCCGAACAGACACATTCTTGCTCCCTTACAACGGGTCGACTGCCATTATGTTATCTCTACATACCGAAGTCCAGTAGTTATCAGTGTACTGAGGGATAACACGCCTTATTTTCATCGTCTTATTGTTCGTTTTCTTTCTCCAAAGAAACACATTTTTGCTCCCTTACAACGGGGTGGGGAGGGGAGATTGCTCCTCTTGCACGAGGGAGCACGGGCCTTTGCCAAAGGCGGCCCGTAGCAGGGAGCCAACAGACCGACTCTATCGGCGATCGAAATCTAGCCGACCAAGTCGGTCTGTCGACGAGGACTGGCGTGTCTCTGCCTTACAACGGATCGACTGCCATTCCCGTGCAAGCGAATCTGAAACGCTTTGTCCGGCGACGTGACAGGACTGAACCATCAACTCATCTCTCCGGTACAAAGTCCATTCTCGCGCGGACTCGCAAGCAGCCTTCCTACGGTATAATGTTTTAACAGTGTGCAGGAGGACTTTTCGCTGTAGAGTCACGCTGCATGTTGGACGCCAGTATTTGAAGGCTCATGCACTGTCAAGTCTGAAGGCGTTTCGTTCCGTCGCGGAGGCACTGAAAGGAAGAATGTATAGATGGTGCGATGTAGGGACATGTTCTTAAGCATTTCAGCGCCCAAGCACACATTTGACAAGGGTTTCGTAGGAGTTGTGGGCATTTCCGTGGGTGCTCTTATGACCCTGGTGGTAGTTAGACCCTTCTTCTGCACCATGAACCTAAAACAACACTCATTAGAATCCGATTAATATCCCTTTTGGCCTTTGATAGTAGCTGATGTGACCTTGGTGGTAGTTTGTCCCTTCTGCACCTGGAACCTAAACTAACACTCACTAGAACCCGACTAGTCTCCTTTTTGGCCTTTGAAAGTAGTTGATGTGAGAGGCGGAAGTGTCTGATAATAATTAAATCCTTACCATCGTGAAATTACTCTTAGCCCAGAAACCTAACACATCCCTCCCCTCTTCCCTCGCACAATCCCCCGAGTTCACGCATTAAAGGTTGAGTAAACATAAGAGAAAATGTTATAATGGTTGCGTGATATTCCTCCGCGACAAATTACCTAATTGTAAAAGTTGCCACATGTGAGACCGCGGCGTGGGAGTTTGTTACATTTATTTCTGGGCGTGAGTGAAATGTAAGGATGGATGAATGAATGAATGAATGTGTGTGTGTGTGTGTGTGTGTGTGTGTGTGTGTGTGTGTGTGTGTGTGTGTGTGTGTGTGTGTGTGTGTGTGTGTGCTGAAAATTGGCCCATAACTTACAATCATAAAAGCGAAACACACACACACACACACACACACATAGGTGTGACGGTCTGACAGGGCGGCGGTTAGAGCCCGCTCAGGCCGGATTCTTTCCGTTGACTGGGAGTGGTTACTGTCCCCCCCTTGAGCAAGGGGGATGGGGTGTGTGTGTGAGGTCCTGGCAGTACCCAGAGATCGACGATAAAGAGCACTTGCTCATGTCGGGAGGGTACCTGCTGGCGATTACGAGTCCAACACGTGATCAGGCCGTGGTGAATTACACACACACACACACACACACACACACACACACACACACACACACACACACACACACACACACACACACACACACACACACACACACACACACACACACACACACACCTCTCCTGACCTTCACGGGGTCAGGGCGTGTCACATGGCGCTCCCCATACCAGCCACAGGGTCGTCCTGACCTTTCCTTTTCCTTTCTCCCCATTCCCTGCACCTTCTCAGTCTTTCGAGGAGCTCATTTACATTCATATAATAACTATATATCTACGTTTATTTTTTAGATTGTATATAGATATAAAGACAGACCGATAGATACATAGATAGATAGACAGATAGATAGATAGTTGGACAGACAGACAAGACGCAGGGAGGACGACGATGGGGGTAGTGCAGGGGGGCCGTCGTGGGGGGTGCTGGGTGGGGGCGCAAAGAGCCTTGTCCCAAATCTGTGTAGGGCGTCACCTCGCCGCCGTAAAGGTACGCTTAGGCCCGTAAAGTTTATGTTAATACAGCCTCCCTACACGCAACCCCTCCTCCTCCTCCTCCTCCTCTTCCTCTTCAT
>NC_066576.1:976858-994358 GCF_024679095.1 Eriocheir sinensis | reverse complement strand
GAGAGAGAGTAGTTGAGCGTTTCAACATACTATAATACACTGGTACGGTCTGTGTGTGTGTGTGTGTGTGTGTGTGTGTGTGTGTGTGTGTGTGTATTTCTAGATTCAATTTTACGCTTTTTTCTACGCATTCCTCTCGAGTGCGTGTGGACATTTGATTATTCGTTCTGCTCCTCCTCCTCCTCCTCCTCCTCCTCCTCCCTTCTCCAACGCTGCCAGGCGGACAAACAACTACTATAAGACCCACAATAATCTTTCTTTGGTTATTTCTCTCCTCCTTCACGCTTTATCTATGCCTCCCTTCTTCCCCTCTCTTTCTCCCCTCTTTTTACTATTTCTCATTATCTTTTTCCTCACTTACAATTTCTTCCTTCCCTTTCTACACCTCCCTTCTTTCCCTTCCTTGTTTTTCTGTCTCCTTAGTGCCTTGTGTCCTTCATGGCTCCCTCTTCATCACCACTCATCTCTCTTTCTTCTTCACCGTCCCTGTCATTATCTTCTCTCATTTGGTGTTGGTTTTTTCAGACGCTTCCGCCTTTCCCTCATATCATCTCTTTCCAGTGGCCGTAAAGGAGATTAATCGGGTTCTTATGAGTGTTCCTTCATGGTCATGGTTACATAAACTTTGTTGGACTATCACCAGGGTCATAAAACTACCCCTGGAAATACTAAAAACAACCCCTATGGAAACCTTGTCAAATGTATGTGTGTGTACTTGGGCGCCACAATGCTTAAGAAAATGACCCGTAGTATACCAGACACCTCTCCTTGTACGCAAGGTTGAATTACGAGTTTTAAGAGCGAAATATGAGTAGATCCAAGTGTTTATCTTTTGCTTTACACGTTTTCTTACATTAATGCGGAATAACATTGGATTACCACGTGTTGTTATGGGATTTTTACTGTTTCCTTCCGCGAGAATCACCTTACTCAGCCTCGCGTGGAAAGAAGGTCCCTGGATGTGTGCGTACCGGGCTGTGTGTGTTGGGTCGTTATTTTTGTACGCTAGATTCAGGTTTTGTGAGACAGGATATTTTAGGTGTCTCTGTATAATAGTATAATAATATAATAATGTACAATAGCAGGTAAATTGTTTTTGGCGGACACGGGTTAAGGTTGTGTGTGTGTGTGTGTGTGTGTGAGAGAGAGAGAGAGAGAGAGAGAGAGAGAGAGAGAGAGAGAGAGAGAGAGAGAGAGAGAGAGAGAGAGAGAGAGAGAGAGAGAGAGAGAGAGAGAGAGAGAGAGAGAGAGAGAGAGAGAGAGAGAGACCAAAGATGGATAGACAGAGAGAGCAGAGATAGATAGATAGAAAGAGAGGCACTTCAGGCCATTCAGAACACACACACACACACACACACACACTTGGACTGGCTGAGTGGTTAGCGTGACGGCCCCGCGTTCAGGAGCTCCAGGAGGGACGCGGGTTCGAATCCTGGCCGCCGCACAGCTGAGGTTTTTCAGTCACCGCCGAGTGGCCCAAGACTACCCACATGCTGGCCTGAAGACCACCCATCAACCCGGGCTCTAGATAACCTCTCCAAAGAGAGGCTCAAAGATGAGTTCCGGGGGGCAACATGAGCCAACACAAGATGGCGCCACTATAAACACTCGCCTGCGCCAAAATGGGCTGGGCAAACCATCAGGCCCCACTGGGAACAAGCCTACCGGCGCAATAGGCTGCGACGTAAAAAAAAAAAACATACAGAGAGAGAGAGAGAGAGAGAGAGAGAGAGAGAGAGAGAGAGAGAGAGAGAGAGAGAGAGAGAGAGAGAGAGAGAGAGAGAGAGAGAGAGAGAGAGAAGAGGAGGAGGTTACTTGAGAGCACGACGTCGTATCGTGATCGGCGCATGGCGAAAAGTCTATACATCTGAAACAGACCTCGGGCGTGCATCATCGCCACAAACCGACAGGGGCAGCGCCCCCTGTGGCGGGTAGTCCCGTGTGTTTCTCAGCCGCCGCGGGACACACCCCAGTCTGCGTCAGGACGCGTCTTGCCACCTTTCCGCTCCGCGCCCAAAGTTAAGTATTTCAGTGCACAATGAAAACCCTTGGCATGCTGAAAGTTCTCGAGGTGCTGTGCCTGGCGCTGTGCACCTTGCTGTGCCTGCCAGACACGTGGACCCTCCTGCTGCACTCCTGGAGGCTGCAGCAGACAGCGCGGGAGTGGCGGGCCGCCGGCCCCCACACCACCCTCGTGGGCCGCCTGCGGGAGCGTCTGGCCGCCGCCGGCTGGCTGGCCCCCCCGCGGGACCCCTTCCGTGAGTGCGGCGTCCCACTAGGCGGAGGCTGGACGGAGATGCTGCAGCGGCTGTACGGCGCTGACAGCTATCTGTCCTGCCTGGAGAGGGAGATGGAGCAGGCGCAGCAGGAGCACCTGGCCTTCCGGGCAAACCTCCTGCTGGCAGCGGCCTGCGCCGCCTCCGTCACCGTGCTGGCCGCCCTTCTGGCTGTGTGCGGCTGCCTGCTGCTGAGACTCGCCCGGCGCCCCCAGCAGCAGCAGCAGCAGCAGCCCGCTGAGGCCGCCAGGGAAGTCGTGCCCCCTGGTGAGGCGCCAGGCGGTGAGGTTCAGCCTGGGACGGACAGGCCCAAAGGCTGCCCAGGAAAGCCGGCCCGGCCCTCGGTTGTCAGTGTCCTCAGCAAGAGGCGCTACAAGCGGCGGGTCGCTGGGCGCCCTAAGGCTGCCTCGTCTGGTCCCGTGATTGAGGCGAACCACGTCCTGCCCTGCCCCGTGGCCGCCGGGGCCCAGGCGAGCCACGACGTGGCCTCCCTGGTGGGCGACATGACCAAGGAGTGCCACGACATGGCCTCCCCAGTGGCCGACGTGGCCTCCACAGTGGCCGACATGGCCCGGGAGTGCCACGACATGGCCTCCCCTGTGGCTGACGTGGCCTCCACAGTGGCCGACATGGCCTGGGAGTGCCACGACATGGCCTCCCCTGTGGCCGACGTGGCCTCCACAGTGGCCGACATGGCCCGGGAGTGCCACGACATGGCCTCCCCTGTGACCGACGTGGCCTCCACAGTGGCCGACATGGCCCGGGAGTGCCATGACATGGCCCCTCCTGTGGCCGACATGGCCCTGGGGTGCCAACCCCCGCCAGCCAGCAGCACGGGAGACGCTGCCTGTGACCCTGCTGCCCAGGCCACTGGGCGAGGCCAGGAGGAGGCCACGCCTGGCCCATTGGTAACGGACGGACCGTCGCAGGTCACAGGACCATCGTTGGTCCAGGCCGCCCAGTTCCAGGAGCTCCCAGGGCTTGGCACCCCTCCTCACGAGGCAAGAGGCCTTGGTCCATCTTCCCAGGACCAGGGAAGGGAGACTCCTGCCTCAGAGGAGTCCTGCAAGCCCCCGCCCGTGCAGGAGGCGGACGAGTCTTCCTCAGTGGTGCGCCGCTGCCTGTACGTGCCCCCGAGGTTCCGGCTGCGCCTTGAGGGACCTAACGGGAGCTTCCTGGAGCACCTGGGGCGCCAGTACGGTGTCCTTGTCTTCACGAACCCCGTCAAGAAGAAAATGCAGATCAGGGGCGCCAGGCAGGGCGTCCTTGACTGTTACGAGGTCGTGAGGGCGCTGCTGGCGGAGTGGCAGGCACAGGACACCGCCTAGTGGTGAGGCGGAGGTGACCTATGACTGTCGCCGCGCAGGTCACAGCCGGTGCCAAACAGCGCCAGGATTGAAGCGTGTGTGCGTGTTAGTGCAACACGCGAAGGAGTGACTGATTTAGGAACATACCGAGGAAAACAGCGAAGGAGGACAATAGCAGTGTGCGACGGTTTGCTTTACGGACACTGGAATCGATATTTGGAAAAGAAAGAAAGGATTTAAGTTTAAGGAACAAGAAAAGGATTTTAGTTTAAGGAACAAGAAAAGGATTCAAGTTTTAGGAACAAAGAAAGGAATTAAGGTTTAGGAACAAAAAAGGAATAAAAAATACAAAAAACGAAAAGGAACAAAAAAATACAAAAACGAAAAAGGAACAAAAAATACAAAAACAAAAAATGAACAAAAAAATACAAAAAGGAAAAAGGAAAAAAAATACAAAAATGAAAAAGAAACAAAAAAAAATACAAACAAAAATGGAACAAAAAAAATCAGAGGAATTAAGGTTTATGAAGAAAAGGAATCAAATTTAGAGACAAAAAAAGGATTTAAGTTAAAGGAACACAAAAAGGAATCAAATTTTAGGAACGAATAAAAGATTTAAGTTAAAGGAACACAAAAAGGAACCAAATTTTAGGAACGAATAAAAGATTTAAGTTAAAGAAACACAAAAAGGAACCAAATTTTAGGAACGAATAAAAGATTTAAGTTAAAGGAACACAAAAAGGAACCAAATTTTAGGAACGAATAAAAGATTTAAGTTAAAGGAACACAAAAAGGAACCAAATTCTAGGAACAAATGAAGGATTTAAGTTAAAGGAACACAAAAAGAAATAAAATTTTAGGAACAAATGAAGGATTTAATTAAAGGAACACAAAAAGAAATAAAATTTTAGGAACAAATGAAGGATTTAAGTTAAAGGAACACAAAAAGAAATAAAATTTTAGGAACAAATGAAGGATTTAAGTTAAAGGAACACAAAAAGAAATAAAATTTTAGGAACAAATGAAGGATTTAAGTTAAAGGAACACAAAAAGAAATAAAATTTTAGGAACAAATGAATTTAAGTTAAAGGAACACAAAAAGAAATAAAATTTTAGGAACAAATGAAGAATTTAAGTTAAAGGAACACAAAAAGGAATTAAATTTTAGGAACAAATGAAGAATTTAAGTTAAAGGAACACAAAAAGGAATTAAATTTTAGGAACAAATGATGGATTTAAGTTTAAGGAACACAAAAGGAATCAAATTCTAGGAACAAATGAATTTTTTAAATTTATGGAACACAAAAAGAAATCAAATTTTAGGGACAAATGAATTTTTAAATTTAAGGAACACAAAAAGGAATCAAATTTTAGGGACAAATGAATTTCTAAATTTAAGGAACACAAAAAGGAATCAAATTTTAGGGACAAAAATTTTTAAGTTTAAGGAACACAAAAAGGAATCAAATTTTAGGGACAAATAAATTTTTAAATTTAAGGAACACAAAAAGGAATCAAATTTTAGGGACAAATAAATTTTTAAGTTTAAGGAACACAAAAACGAATCACATTATAGGAACAAATGAAGGATAAGTTTAGCCAGGTAGCCGCGACGGGCCAAATTTGTGCCATGATTTAACCCCCCATAATAGATGCTCTGATATATATTATGAAATGGTTTGTGTGAGTGATGATTTTTTCTAATTTTTCTCGCTTAGAGGGACCATTAAGAACCATGATCCCCGCTGCTACCGGGTTAGGGAACACACACACAAAAAAAAAAACTTTAGGAACGAATAAAGGATTTAAGTTTAAGGAACACAAAAAGGAATCAATTTTAGGAACAAAGAAGGAATTTAAGTTTTAGGAACAAAAAAAGGTATTATTCTAGATTAGGGCCCAACTCACAGCCACGAACGCCTTGGTGCTCCATGAAGGGTTCAGTGTCCATACAACACATTGCCGTATTGCTTTGCCGCCGTAAATCATTTGTTCTTGTGATATGTTTTTTTTTCGTAAATATTTACGTCAGTCGCCACCGCCATGGTAGTGTGAGAGGGAAGGAAGGAAACTGTTGTACTTCTCTAATTTACCGGCGCATCATACATGTGGGGGTGTCCAGGGGGGAGCATCCCCCCTTGGTTAGAAGGGGGTCGAGGGGGGCGAAGCCCCCCCGTTAGAGGTTAAGTTATGTAAAGTTCGGTTTGAGTAGTTTAAATATGCTCCCCCACCCAAATACTCTGATTTCCCACGAGTCCCCAAGATCGTTAGGGGAAATGGATTAGGCCTTTTTCTTTGCTTTTAAGTACTTGCGCCTTCATATTATGATTTAGGGACATGTGTTTCGTCCCTTAACTATAATATGGAGGCATAATATCGTATTTTGGAGGCGCCCAGCGCCTGGAAGGATCCTGGCGCCAGGACAAAAACATGGCGGCGGCGGCGGCCGATGCTGCGAGAAATACCTCCTCGCTGAAATAAGTCGCTCTGCTGTCCACCACGTATGAGCGCTGGGGGAATACACAGCAGAGAAACATTAATTTGCCTGATTGTGTTTTGTTTGTCCACTTGTAATCCATGTGAGCGGTGATATATATATATATATATATATATATATATATATATATATATATATATATATATATATATATATATATATATATATATATATATATATATATATATATATATATATATATATATATATATATATATATATATATATATATATATATATATATATATATATATATATATATATATATATATAAAGCAGTGCGTTGAACCTCTCACAGTAACTCACAGTAACTCCCAGTAGTCTTTCTGGAAGAGGCCCAGCTCAGGCCTGTGTATCCAGCTCTGGACTTTGAACTGAATAAGTGGTGGTGGTGGTGTCAATTTGAATAATATTATTATATTGAATTTTGGCTCTATAGTATGTAATAACTCTCTGCGAGCTATTTTGCGGCTGCGGCGGCTGGTCCTCAACAGGCTTTGAAAAGTTTTTTTTTCTAGTAATTTAATGATTTGCAACATAAACAGTTAGCAGAGTATTTCATAGCACACCCAAAACTACCAGAAAATAATAGTTTCGTCCACCAGTGTCTTGTGGGTCCTAATCTAGAAAATTACCCCCATAAAAAAAAAAATAAAGTTTTAGGAACAAAAGGAATCAATTATATGGGAACAATGAAAGGATTCAAGTTTTAGTAACAAAAAACCTAAGTTTAAGGAACAAAATGAATCAACTTTAGGAACAAAAAAGGATCTAGGTTTTGCGACGGTTTATTTTCGGACAAAGGACTCAACATGTATGAACAAGGAAAGGACAAGTTTTTGCGTTGCGTTACTTTCATCGGCGGAGGAATCTTCTCTCCGGAACCCGTGAAAGGACTTGAGTGTGACGCGAGTGTGATCGACGCTGTGTTGTTTTTATCGCCCGAGGAAGTGAACAACATTTCCTTCACCGTCCTCCCGGGTGTTTGTCAGTTTGTCTTAAAAAACTCATAAATAGATTCACACCCAGAATTATTACAGGCTGTCCAAACGAAGTCTTCTTCTTAGCCTGGGCGGCGTTTGTCAGGCCTCTTCTGCCTGGCTGGACTCCTCTCCGGCTCCCTGTCCCCCACACGTGCCCTCGTGCCGCGTGTTGCTGTGTTATTTGTCTCACCCGCTGGCCGATGAATGGTGCCTGTAAACCTTTCCCGGATGTTACTGCTTTGTCAGGTGTACATAAGTGGGAACTGTTTTTTCTTTAGTTTTATTTGTTGTTGATGTTGTTGTTGTTGTTGTTGAGGAGATAAACAGAAAGAGGAATGAAAAGTGATGAAAAGTAGTGTGTGTGCCTTTTCCGGAACAGCCAACTCTTATACGTTTTGTTAGGTGTGCCCAGGTGAGACAATGTTTTTCTTCCTTTTTGCTTGAAGGTAAAAGTAAACAGAGGAATGAAAAAGTGTGTAATCTATTTCCCAAGGACCCAACTCATGTGCTTTGTTTGGTGTGTAGGTGAGAGATGGTGTTTCTTTTTGCGTTTGTCTCTTATTGTTTTGTTAAGGAGGTGAAGATAAACAGTAAATAGTTATACCATTGTGTGACTAATTTACCCTCGCTACGCATGGCTCCTGCTGCAGCTCGGCGGTGTTGGTTTAGTCCGCGCTGAACAAAAAAAAGAGAGGAGGCGTAGCGAATTCCTGGTTGTAAGTCTTTAATTAATATACTTTGGCGGGGAGAATGTTTGCTGTCCTGAATATTGTGTGTGAGGTTTGTTCAAGGTTGCAAGGCTACGAAGATTTATTGCAGTTAGCGCATGGAATGAAATTGGAGATGTTTTTTTTTTTTTCGAGTAAGTATAAATATTAATGTTTGCTAAATTTTTCATTCTTTAAGATGTACGAGATTTCTATTTATGGTTTGGTATCACTTTTTTCATCGAGGAGGCAGAAATATTAGTGTTTCCTATATTTTTCACTCCTCGAGATATACAAGATTTCTGTTTATGTTTGCGTATCACTTTATTTATCGAGAAAGCAGAAATAATAATGTTTACTAAATTCTTCACACTGAGATGTACAAGGTTTCTAATTATGTTTGGGTATCACTTTATTTATCGAGTGAGCAGAAACAATTATGTTTACTAAATACTTCACACTGAGATGTACAAGGTTTCTAATTATGTTTGGGTATCACTTTATTTATCGAGTAAGCAGAAATAATAATGTTTACTAAATACTTCACACTGAGATGTACAAGGTTTCTATTTATGTTTTGGTATCTCTGTTTTTGTCTTTATAGAGGAAACAGAAATATATCTAAATGTTTCATAAGAACATAAGAACGTAAGGAGTCTACTATATACCTATATACACCTGTACAAGGCAGCTCCTGTAAGCCTAACCCCACCTAACCTCACTATCCATAAATTTAACCAACCTTTTCTTGAATGTATCTATTGTATTGGCATCCACAACACGACTGCCAAGCCTGTTACACTCATCCACCACTCTATTAGACATTCAAGAGTCATATTTATGCTTTAGTTTCGCTTTTCTTTTATCAAACAAGCACGAGTATTAGTGTTTTCCGAGTTACTATTCCACTTTACGAGATACACAAGACTTCTATAAATACTTTGCTCGCACTTTAGCTTATCAAGCGGGAATGAATATAAATGTTTCCGAGATACTTCACTATATGAGGAAACACGACTTCCATTTATGCTTTGATGTCGATTATATTTGTTTCCGAGATATTTGAGTCTGTGAGATAAACAAGACCTCTACAAGACTTCTTTATCAAGCAAGAACGAATATTTATGTCTCGGAGTTGTTGTTTCCCTTCATGAGTTATACAAGACCTACGCTTCTAAACTTAAACTTTCTATTACTTATACATCTAACTCGCGTGTTTGGTATTCCCTCTATGAGTTATACAAGACCTACGCTGCTGCCTTACTTCTACTTTCTGTTACTATACATCTAACTCGCTTATATGGTAAGGTTAACATGAGCTGGGGAACGATAAAGGCGTGATATAGGTGAACAAAGAAATATGGTAGAGGAGGCACTACAGGGTTACATAAGAACATAAGAACGTAAGGAGTCTGGAATAGGCAGTCACTTTAGGGCTCCATTGATCCTTGCTGAGTTAGGCAATGAACAGACATGACTCACGTGAACACAACTGATTCAGAGGGAAGAGGAAACACTATAGGGGTCCATTATTCATCTATGTTACCTGGATTAAACAACAAAAGAGAATCAGATGGAGGAGGAACCATTCACTATAGGGGTCCATTTACCCTTGCTGAGTTAGGAAATATAAAAGACATGATTCACGCCAACTCAACGGATTGAGGTGGAAGAGCAGGCACTCACTTTAGGGGCCCATTAATCCTTGCTGTGGCCTGGATTAACAACGTCACCCACTAATGCCCTGCCATATGTTTCCTGGGAGGCTGCTGTTAGTGTGTGTGTGTGTGTGTGTGTGTGTGTGTGTGTGTGGCTCCGGGACACCAAAGGAAGGTATAAAATAAGGTTTGCAAAGCAAACTCTAGCCACGATATTTATAGTTTCAAGGAAGGCGATTATAATGAGTTTTTGACCTTTATTTCAACCTGATATGATTCTTCTGCTTGTGTTTCGAGGTGAGGGAAGACCAAGGGAAGGTATATTGAAAGGTCTAAGAAACATGATCCAGCCTCGTTATCTATAGTTTGAAGCAAGACGAATATAAAGAGATTTTACCCTTATTCCAACCTGATATGATTCTTCTGCTTGTATCTCAGGTGAGGGAAGACTAAGATAAATTATATTAAAAGGCCTAAGAAAACAATCCAGCCGCTCCTCCATGCATGACAAGCTTGTGGTGAAGGTAATGTGTTGCTGCATGGCTGGCTGTCGCTCATGCAGGTTCTTAGCAGAGTATAAGTATGGTGGGTAAACACATTCTGATTTATGAACTTTGCAATAATTTTTCTTCAACTCTGATGTGCTAAGGTTGGCTATGCATCATCTCATTGTGTGGGTTACGGATTTTCTTTTTCCAGTTTATTGCCACGAAAATTTTCCATTGGTTGCTGTTTTTTTTTATCTCTGCATAAGAAACCTGATGTTAATGAGGTAGTTGCTCTCTCAAGACGTTTTGTTAATATATCTTTTGTCTGTCTAAGAAGCTCGACGTTAGTGAAGTATTTGTTCTCCTCCTACGTTTTGTTAATATATCTATTGTCTGTCTCGCTAAGGAACTCGACGTTATTGAAGTGATCTTTCCCCCACGACGTTTTGTTAATATGTACTTCGTTTGTCTCTCTTAGAAGCTCGACGTTTTTGGAGTACGTCTTTTTCTTTCGGTTCCGCTACACTCGACTTTCTACTCTAGTTCATCCTTATACTGTCCAAATCCATAATGCAAGAGTTAACCAGCATCTTCATTCTCTCATCCCTTGCACTGGTTAAATCTGGAACAGTCTTCCTTCGTCTGTACTTCCTCTTGCCTGCGACTTGAATTCTTTTAAGAGGAGAGTATCGAGACACCTCTCCTCCCGAAATTGACCTCTCTTTTGGCCACTCTTCTGAAGTCTTTACAGGGGCAGTGTTTAGTGGGCTATTTTTCTCATTATTCTTTTGCCTTTGAGCTGCTTCCTTTACTGTAAAAAAAAAATAACGTTATGACTCCTGCACAACAATTATACGTAAAAGAAAGGCAGCCACACACAGTCACCGGGTACGAAAAAAAGCTATGAACTAACTTTTTGGCGGGAAACAAGGGGGAGGGGGGGAGCGTGAGGGAGAATCCTTACCCGACCTTCTTTCTTTCTTCCTCCTCCGTGTAGCCGAGACTTTTTCCATTACATTTGAATTTCCATTTCCCATATTCTCTTCTTTTCTTCTGGAACTAGTTAAGGAACACTCGATATAGTTGCATTGAAAGCTGCTGGGATAGTTTTTTTTATTTAATCTTTTTATCTATCTGTGTGTGTATCTATCAGTATATCAGTCTATCTATATGTGTGTTTGTTTGATATTTTTTGCACTGAAAGCTGTTGGGATAGTTTTTATTTAATCTATCTATCTATCTGTGTGTGTCTATCAGTTTATCAGTCTATCTATATGTGTGTTTGTTTGATATTTTTGCATCGAAAGCTGTTGGGATAGTTTTTATTTAATCTATCTATCTATCTGGGTGTGTCTATCAGTATATCAGTCTATCCATATGTGTGTTTGTTTGATATTTTTGCATCGAAAGCTGTTGGGATAGTTTTAACTTTATCTATCTTTCTCAGTGTGTCTATCAGTATATCAGTCTATCTATATGTGTTTGTTTGTTATTTTGTCTGTTTCCAAAGAGGCCACAAAGGAGATTAGTCAGGTTCTCATGAGTGTTTTCACGTTCGGCCTTGTCAGACTATCACAAGGCTCATAAAACTACCCATGGAAAGACAACAACAGCCTCTTGGAAAGCCTTACCAACTTTGGGGAAATGTATAAATCCAGAAATGTTTTGGAGTATGGACGCACAAAAATAATTCTCTTCTTTTTGCCTCCAGCTACGAAAATAATGTGGCTGGATTTTGTTTTGCTAGACCTTATATTTTTCGTTCCCTTGGTCTTCCCTCACCTCGAGACAGAGAGGGAAAAATCATATCAGGTCGGAATAATTGCCAAAAGACTAATTATATTCGTCTTGCTTCAAACTATAAATAACGTGGCTGGATTGTGCTTTGCTAGACCTTATTATATACCTTCCCTTGGCCTTCCCTCACCTCGAGACAGAAGTGGAGTCTCGTATCAGGCCTAAAACTCATTCTCTTCGCCTTACTCCCAAATACATATAACGTGGCTGGACTTTATTTTCCTAGACCATATATTATACCTTCGTTTGTCTTTCCCTCACCTGGAGACAAGCGTAGAAGTGGGGTTGGAATATTGGCCTAAAACTCATTATCTTCGTCTTGCTTTAAACTACAAATAACGTGGCTAGATTTTTTTTTCCCCAGACCTTATATTAAACCTTCCCTTAGTCTTCCTTCACCTCGAGGCAGAAGGAGAAGAATCATATCAGGTTGGAATAAGGATCCCGAAAACTCATTAACTTCGCCTTGCTACTATAAATAACTTGCCTGGAGTTTGTTTTGGTAGACCTTATAGTATACCTCCCATTGGTCATCCCTCACCTCGAGACAGAAGCAGAAGAATCATATCAGGCTCTGAATACTGGCCTAAAAACATATTCTTTTTCGCTTTGCTTCCAACTAGATGAATAACGTGGCTGGATTATGTTTTCTTAGACCTTTCAATATACCTTCCCTTGGTCTTCCCTCACCTCGAGACACAAGCAGAAGAATCATATCAGGTTGGAATACTGGACTAAAAACATATTCTTTTTCGCTTTGCTTCCAACTAGGGAGATGAGGTGGCTGGATTATGTTTTCTTAGACTTTTCAATATACCTTCCCTTGGTCTTCCCTCACCTCGAGACAGTTTCAGAGGGTCGGAATATGGACCAAAAACTCATTATCTTCGTCTTGCTCCCAACTACAAATAACGTGACTGGATTTTGTTTGCCTGGACCTTTTATCACACCTTTCCTTGGTCTTCCCTCACATCGAAGCGCAGGAGTCTCGTATCAGGTTGGGAGGCGAGAAGAAAGTTAGTGTATATGTATGGCGCCGCGCCGCACCTCCGGAATGAAAGAATTTGGTTTGCTGATCTTGCAGGATAAATTTGTGGCTTGTGTTTCCCTTACATACACACAAAAAAAAATAAAGTAGAAATAAAATACTGTCCCATCTTTCTCTTCCTTTGTTTTGTTTGTTTCTTCTTTTTCCTCTTTTAAGTCAGTCAGTTTTGGTGTGGCGATGCTTTGTATGTAAATTCGTATGTTTATATTTCTAGTTTTTCTACCTCTTCTTCTTCCCCCTTTTCTTTGCCTTCTCTTTTTTTTTTTTCATTCACTAGTTACTTCTCTTTCCCTTCTACCCCTCTTCATTTGCATGTTCACTCAATCCCGTTATTCTTTTGTTCTTTGTTTTTCTTCCTTTCCTGTTTTTAGTTATTCACTTTTTCTGGTTTTGAGTTTTTGTAGGTAAATTCCTGTTTTTTTCTTTTATTTTTTCCTTCTCTTTTCCTCTTCTTCACCGTCTTTTTCTTTCTTCAGTTTCTTTCCCTTCTTTCTTTCTTTCTTTCTTCATTCATCACTTTTCTTCCCCCTTTTTCTTTCTTCATCCTTTACTTATATGTTGATTCATTCCTTCATTCGTTCTTATATGGATTATGTGAGGTCTGATTTCGCTTTTTATAGTTTATTGGTTGATGCGTATTTTTTTCTTCCTCTTTCCTTCCTTTCTTCCTTCCTCATTCTTTCATTCATTCATGTATAGATTGAGAGAAGTCTGATTTTGGTTTTATACTTCATAGATATATACGGACCTACATAATGTTTTTCTTTCTTTCTTTTTTTTTCCTTCCTTAATTTTTCCATCCTCATTCCTTCCTTCCTTCTTTCCTTCCTTCCTTCATATATTGACTAATAGTTATAAGCTCGCTTTTTACAGTTTATAAGTAAATGCGTACATATCTTTTTTTTTTTTTTTTTTTTTTTTTGTCTACCTTTCTTTCTTCATTCCCTTCTCCCTCGTTCGTTCATGGAGTAATATAAGTTTGTTTTCCCTCCGTAATCCAGCATGACCATCCACTCCTTACATAAGAACGCCTTTATACAGCATCATCCTGGCACGCCCTGACAGTTTATATTGAAATGCTTACATCTTTTCATTCTTTCTCTTTCTCTACATTCACTACTCATTCATTCATAGAGTAAGAGAGTTCTGATTCCCCTTGCTCTCTTCCTTCTTTCCTTCTTCCTTCTTTCCTTCCTTCCTCTCTTCATTCATTCATAGAGTAAGAGAGTTCTGATTCCCCTTGCTCCCTTCCTTCCTTCCTTCCTTCTTCCTTCTTTCCTTCCTTCCTCTCTTCATTCATTCATAGAGTAAGAGAGTTCTGATTCCCCTTGCTCCCTTCCTTCCTTCCTTCTTCCTTCTTTCCTTCCTTCCTCTCTTCATTCATTCATAGAGTAAGAGAGTTCTGATTCCCCTTGCTCCCTTCCTTCCTTCCTTCTTCCTTCTTTCCTTCCTTCCTCTCTTCTTCATTCATTGAGTAAAAGAGTTCTGATTCCCCTTGCTCCCTTCCTTCCTTCCTTCTTCCTTCTTTCCTTCCTTCCTCTCTTCATTCATTCATTGAGTAAGAGAGTTCTGATTCCCCTTTCTCCCTTCCTTCCTTCCTTCTTCCTTCCTTCCTTCCTTCCTTCTTCCTTCTTTCCTTCCTTCCTCTCTTCTTCATTCATTGAGTAAAAGAGTTCTGATTCCCCTTGCTCTCTTCCTTCCTTCCTTCTTCCTTCTTTCCTTCCTTCCTCTCTTCATTCATTCATTGAGTAAGAGTTCTAATTTCCCTCCTTAATCCATCATGACCACTCCCTATACAAAACGACGCCTATATTCATCGCCATTCCAGCACCACACACCGGCACAGTCTTCCAATTAAAGTATCACCAGTCTCCCCCTCTCGCTGGGCCGCCGTGATTTGCCTTCCCTCGTCCGCCCCTCAGCCGCCTCTCATTTGCATGCCCGGCTAACGCTTTGTCGCTGTGTACGGTCCCCTTATCGGTGCTGGCTGGGCGAGGATGGGACGGGACTAGGCTGCGGAAGGGCCATTGATACCACACACACACACACACACACACACACACACACACACACACACACACACGAGGACCCTTTGCCGCTAGTGTTCATCTGCTGCCATTACGAGTGTGTGCTGTGTGGACTTTGAGGACCTGCGTTGACGTGTGATAACGTGGTGTCTGGATAAGAGGATGTTTGTATTGGTTTATTCTAATGCTTATGGCACGGGAGGCAGAAGGGGAGCTGAACTGAGGCACACACGAAGATGAGTCTCACCTTCTGCCACGTTAAAAAGGCAGGTAGAGGGAGACGTGGAGTGATGGTGATTAGTTTGGCTACGATGGTGTTTCGATCCGTTCCTCCTTTTTTTTTTTTTTTTTTTTCTTTTACAGCAAAGGAGACAGCTCAAGGGCACAAAAAAAGGAAACGATAATAATAAAAAAGCCCGCTACTCGCTACTCCTACAGAAAAGAATCAACGTTGCACTCACCCAAAATAATCCGTCGTGTAAGGGTATACTCGTGCGTGGTAGATGGAGGGAGATGCAAAATGATAAGGTTAGGTTAGGTTACAGTGGTGGCTTGATCCGTTCCTTCTTTCGCCGCACTGACCTAAGACCCATGTTAGTGCCGGAGTATTCTCGTAGTCATAAGGAGATAGGAGATGCAGAATTGATACGTATAAGTAGATGGAGATACGCTGAATGATATATGATAATAAATGATGAGTTTGTCTTAATGATGATATTCTCTCTCTCTCTCTCTCTCTCTCTCTCTCTCTCTCTCTCTCTCTCTCGAGAGAGAGAGAGAGAGAGAGAGAGAGAGAGAGAGAGAGAGAGAGAGAGAGAGAGAGAGAGAGAGAGAGAGAGAGAGAGAGATTAATTTATCTACCTTTTACTCATTCAAAGATCTACAGGGCTATTGTTTTCTGTATTGGTATATATGTCTCTTCGTACAAATATTGGTGTACGTTGATGTTATATACAAGTACAAAAAATATCCGTTCAAAAGTATATCATTATTGTCGTATGTATATGTTATGAATGACACGAAAAAGTTGGTATGTATAGTTGTGTTTGGTTTATGAAAGTATGGATGTAAATATTGCTGGTTCATTTTTCCATTCTTTCCTTGTGCGTGGCAAGCTCGCCTCTTCCTCGCGTCCTCCGCTCTGCTCCTCCCTTGATATAATCCCTAAACCCATTTCCCTCTCGTTATTCTCTTCTCATCCCTCTTATCGTTTTCCATCTCTTCACTCTTTCCTCACCTCCTCCTCCTCCTCCTCCTCCTCCTCTTCCTGTGTGAGAATTTGGTCATGAAATTCAACGCTGCCATATTCGTGTGATGTATTTCCTTTCAGATCGCACAAAACATTTCCGATACTGTCTTTGTCACTGTGTGTGTGTGTGTGTGTGTGTGTGTGTGTGTGTGTGTGTGTGTGTGTGTGTGTGTGTGTGTGTGTGTGTGTGTGTGTGTGTGTGTGTGTTTACTTAGTCGTTGAATGCAGGATTTCAATTTGTGTGTGTGTGTGTGTGTGTGTGTGTGTGTGTGTGTGTGTGTGTTTACCACTAAATAATGCCGACACACACACACACACACACACACACACACACACACACACACACACACACACACACACACACACACACACACACACACACACACACACACACACACAGCCCTGCAAGCTACACTGAACTTGTCATCATGGAGAATATTTACGCGCCGTGTCGCATCCTGTCTTTGAGTGAGGAATCCTTGGTCTCGTAACCTGTTGGCCCGTCCATCACACGCTCCCTTTGCCTCCTTGTGCTCGGAGTGGCGGTGTTTCTTGAGTTCTTTTTCTTTTCCTTCATAATCTCTTGTGTTTTCTGTGTGTGTGTCTAGAGGGCGTGGCTGAGAAACGTATTGGCAGACACTTTCGGCTTTAAACATCATTTGCTTCCAAAGGCCAAGTGGCTCGTAGTTCTAGTCGCTTTCGGCTCTCACAGCAACTATTTCCAGAAGACACAGAGGAGATTACCTGGGTTTTCATAGGTGTTTTTTTTTTTTTTTTTTTATTCGTTTTGCCTGTGGCACCGGGAAGCTTTCTTGGTGGGCCATGATGGTCGGCCCCAGTCCGTAATGACGCAGGGAAGTGTTTATAGTGGCGCCATCTTGCTTGGCTCTTGCTGCTCCCCCTGGGAGCTCATATTTTATTCTCTTTTAGAGGGAATCTAGAGTCCGGGTTGATAGGCGGCCTTCAGGACAGCATGTGGGTAGTCTTAGGCCACTCGGCGATGACTGTAAAATTGCCAGCTTGGTTGTAGCAGCGGGCGTGACAAACTTGCGTCCTCCTGGACCCCGCGTCCGAACGCTGACCACTCAGCCACAGCCTCCTTATGGTGCAAAGCCTTGTAGGCTTATAAAACTACCCATGGACATACTAACACAACCTCTACAAAAACCTTATCTTATATGTGAGTTTAAAGCCCGTAACGTTTAGTAAGAGTATGGCCAGTGAGGGACAGCCTTATGCCAGCGCGGACACCTTGGGAGCACTTTAGGTTTCTCATTGGTCGGGTTCTCATGAGTGTTTTAGCGTTAATGGTGCAGAAGCCTTGTCATACTCACACTAGGCTTATAAAACTACCAATGGAAATGCTAACAGAACCTCAAGGAAACTGTTACCAGATGGTTAAGAGTATGGGCCAGTGAGGGAAGGCCTAACGCACGCGCGGACACCTTGGGATCACTTTAGGG
>NC_066576.1:966858-971858 GCF_024679095.1 Eriocheir sinensis | reverse complement strand
GGCAAATTGAGTACGGTGTTATCTCTGAACTGCCTTTATTTTATGGGTTACCAGGGAAAGATGATTAGACACACCACTGCGCCAGACTCGGAACAGTGTGTGATATAGAACATTGGTCAGTAGATGAGGTGCTGGCAAGTTGTGGGCAGCGTCACTAACTTGGTATTGATGGAAAACATAACTCGTGGCGACACAAACACCTCGACGCTCCACCACACCCCTCATGTGTATATTTTATTTGTCCTTTGTTGTGGGAAGAATCTTTTACCTCCGTCCCTCAAGATCATAATGAAAGAAGAGTTGTTAGAAAATGACGTCTATTGAAAAACTCCTTACTAAATCAAGAGGAGAAAGAGGAGGAGGAGGAGGAGGAGGAGCGTAAGAGGAAGTACGAGAGAAAGAGAGTGAAAGAAAGGAGGAAGAAGGAGATGAAGGATGAGGAGGAAGAGAGAAAGAATAGGAGGAGGAAGAGTAAGATGAAAAGTAAAAAAAGATGAGGAGCAGGAGGAGGAAGAGAAGGAGGAGGAGGATGTGGTGAGGTAAAGAGGGAGAGGAGAAAACTTGGAGTAGTAGGATATTAGCAGGAGCAGGGGGAGAAAGAGGCGGAGGAAGTATAGTAAGTTTACGAGGAAGAGGAATAAGAGTGGATTTAAAAGCATCAAATCGAAGTTAGTATACGTCATGGTGAGTTGCTTTATTCATTCATTCATCGTTCCATCACATGTCCAGTGCTGTAACTCTGCCTTCAGGCCGTACACTCGTCCATTGCCTCAAAGCTGTGTGGCAGGCAGGCGTCCTCGCAGAAGCCGGCATCATTTATATTTTGTCTTGAAAGCAAAGAATCGCAGCTTCACCTTCACTGTATGTATGCACATTTCTCGTTAGTTTCTGAAGTCTGTTGTTCCTCGTCCCTTGATACAGGTACGAGCACGTTAAATCCGCCGCGTGTTCGTTCCTGCCGACTCAGGTAAGGATCAGTGTGTTGCGTTTCCTCTCACTGCAAGGGTCATGTTTTGGCACTTTCCTTCCTTCCTTCCTACACGTGGCAAGATCACGGTGCCTTTTCCCTCCACCTTTAAGCTGCGACGACAGACCACCACGGAGCCTCCCTTGCCTGCCTCTGCCTGCCGTTGTCAGTCCTGAAGGAAGCCTTGCCGGCTTCAGGCTTCACGTCCACCCTTAAGTCAGGGAGTACAGACCAGTGAATCTCGTCCCGCTATTTTCAGTCATTCCGTCATTACATTACCGACGTCTTCGCTAATTACCCGCCAAGATGAATGCCGGGAAGGCGTGCATCGCCGCCTGACGACGTGACCTCCTTAGAGGAAGATAAATACCGCCGCTTCGTCAGAAATTTTTTGCGAGGGAGCGTAAAAATGTGTGAGCTGTGGCCGGCGGGCCTCGCCGCGCACCGCCAGGCGGGCCAGCAAGAAGTGTGTATGCTACTGTGCGTGAGTGAGGCGCCTGAGAAATGACCGGCCAGATTTAAAGTCTTCCGCAGAGGAACTCCTTTCGTGAAAACATTTCTCTGCATTCCGAGCGCCTGGGCCCAGTGAAGGACTGCGCCGATATATTCACATCCCCGTGCAGGAACACCCGGCCTGGGAAATAAATGATTGGGGAAAAAGATGAGGTGTTAAAAACTGTGATATATTCCCCTGCTTACCCGAACGCCTGTCCCGCAGCCACCGCGTCACGAGTCTGTTAGCCGCGCCAGCACCGCCGCCGCGCCGTGACGGGAGTGTGTCGCGCTGGTGGGCGTCACCGCGGCCCGTGCTGGGAGGGCCGCGGCCACGCGCCTCAGGCCTGGGCCAGGACTTACTTTCTGTGCACGGATTAATTTTATATATTTATTTTTTTCCTGCCTGTCTATATGTCTGTTTCCCTCTCTCTCTCTCTCTCTCTCTCTCTCTCTCTCTCTCTCTCTCTTCTCTCTCGTACGTACTTTTAATAGGCTACGATGTTTGGTTTGAGAGAGAGAGAGAGAGAGAGAGAGAGAGAGAGAGAGAGAGAGAGAGAGAGAGAGAGAGAGAGAGAGAGAGAGAGAGAGAGAGAGAGAGAGAGAGAGAGAGAGAGAGAGAGAGAGAGAGAGAGAGAGAGAGAGAGAGAGAGAGGTGGAGGTAGCCGGTGGAGTTAAAACCCTGAATTGGAAAGAATAATACAATACATTTTTAAGCTTATTTTTACCGACACCAGAAAGAATAATTGCGGACTTGACGTGTGTGTGTGTGTGTGTGTGTGTGTATGTGTGTGTGTGTGTGTGTGTGTGTGTGTGTGTGTGTGGGTGTGCGCGTGTGTGTGTGTGTGTGTGTGTGCCCTGAGTCACGGCCCCCAGGTCAGGGCAGCCCCGCGCAAGTCGTGTCGGCATCTGGCGGGACGCAGCGACAAGCCCTCATTTGCATGTTAGCCAGTTTGCCAAGAGGACGCGCGCCTGTCCCGCGGGGCTCCGTCAGGCCAAGGACACGCTGCCCCGCCCCTCGCCGCGAACTGTCTCTTCTACATTGTTAAACTTATCAGATTAGTTTGCTGGCTATTGTTGCTTTTCCTGAAACATGTTGTATGGTGTGTCCTGTGAAAAAAAATGTAGTATATATGTATGTGTGTGTGTGTGTGTGTGTGTGTGTGTGTGAGAGAGAGAGAGAGAGAGAGAGAGAGAGAGAGAGAGAGTTTCATCGTTTGTTGTTACCATAATTCATACTACCGCTATATAAACAGAGGTCTACCACATGAGGGTCGCTCAGTGACACGCGGCACACTGCTGCTAGCCTGTCTGGGGCAAGGCGTCACCGGCCCGCCAGCCAGCACAGGTGATGGCCGTCCACGATGGGAACCTTTTTACCTGTGTTTCCGGCCCCGTAATGGTTCCATGAAATCCCGAGCACTAAAAGTAATTACCGGGTCGTGAAGGCAGCTAAGCTTTCTCTCTCTCACTAGCTAACCTAATCAGTCCTAATTTCTTGAACTTGTCCCGCTCTCTCTCTCGGTCCTTCAAGCTAATTCAAAATAGCTTCAACGTCAGGTCTTTTGAGGTAACTTTTTTCACCTTATTAGACCGTCTTGTTCCCTTCTCGGCGCGGGAGTTAAGTGGAAAGGATCAAAACAACGAACTGGAAGGAGAGGCTTGGAAAGGCTATTGGCAGGTTTAGTGCCCTCGTTCATTAGCAGAAAGGATATCAAATGCCTTAGTTTTTGCCTCCTCAGATGTCCCTCCTTTCTGAGAGCTTTATTGGCGTTCGAAATTGAAGTGGAAAGGATCAAAACACCAGGTGGAAAGGTTAAGTAGGTTTAGCGCAGTCGTTCATTAGGAGAAAGGATATCAAATGTCTTTTATTTGTCCTCCTGAGACGCCCTTCTATACCCAGTTCTTTCTCAGCGTCTTTGTTTTCGGTGCGAGATTGAAATGAAAAGGATCAAAACAACAGATGGAAAGGTTAATTTAAGTAGGTTCAGTGCATTCGTTCATTAGCAGAAAGGATATCAAATGTCTCATGTTGGCCTCCTGAGACGCCCTTCTATACGCAGTTCTTTCTCAGCGTCTTTGTTTTCGGTGCGAGGTTGAAGTGGCAACGATCAAAACAACAGACTGGAAGGAGAGGGCTTGAAAGGCTACGGAGGTTTCTGGCATTTGTCCATTAGCAAAAAGGTTATCAATCCCTCATGTTTTGCCGTCTAAAATGTCCTTTCTTACGCAGTGATTCTTCAGCGTTCAGAACAACAAACTGAAACGAAAGTGCTGGAAAGGCTACGGAGGTTTCATGTATTCGTCCATTAGCAGAAAGGTTATCAAGCCCTCATGTTTTGCCCTCTAAAATGTCTTTCCTTACGCAATGGTTCTTCAGCGTCCTTGTTTCTCGGTGCGAGGTTGAAGTGGAAACCATCAAAACAACAGACTGGCAGGATAGGGTTGGAAAGGATACGAGGTTTCGGGCATTCGTTCATTAGCAGAAAGGTTAGTAATCTCCCTTGTTTTGCCTCCTGAAAAACCCTTCCTTGCACAGTGACTCTTCAGCGTCCTTGTTTCTCGGTGCGAGTTTGAAGTGGCGACGATCTAAACAATATGAATGAAGGGAGCTGGAAAGGTTAGGGAGGCTTAGTGCATTCGTCCATTAAGTGAAAGGTTGTCAATCCCTCATGCTTCGCCTTCTTAAACGTCCTTATACGCCCTAATTTTTCTTCCAAAGCGTCCTTGTTCTCTGTGCGGGATTGAAATTGAAAAGATGAAAACAAACTAAATGGAGGCCCTAGGGCGGTCATTCGTCATTAGGAGAAAGTTTATCAATCCCTCATGTTTTGTCCCCTTAAACGTCCTCATTCGCCTTACGTAGTGCATCTTCAGCGTCTCCTGGTGCTGGATTGAAATTGAAAAGGTGAAAACAGACTGAATGGAGCAGGCGGTCATTCTTTCATTAGCAGAAAATTTATCAGTCCTTCTTGTTTTGTCTCCTTAAACGTCCCTACCCTTACTCTGCTTCCTCCACGCCCTTGTTGTCGGCGTGGGGTGCGGGAGACCGATGACTGGCTTGTTGAGTGGTGGAAATAGTTGCCAGGTTGGTTTCCGCCGCTAATACTTTTATAATTGGGCTGTTTTGATCCCTCTCGCCGCCGCTATGATGGAACGCCGCAGACCCCGACACTTTGGGGTCGTGGGAGCGGTGACGGAACGCATTTTTCCTGCCGACCAGACCACAAAAATATCTGTTTATATATTTCTCTTTCGGTTTGCATTCACGTCCTTTTGTATACCGTAGATGTCTGTTTGTTAATATCCAACTTCCAACAGAGAGTCAGTCACCACTCTTACGCTAATGGTCAATATAGTTATCCAGTATATATATATAGAGAGAGAGAGAGAGAGAGAGAGAGAGAGAGAGAGAGAGAGAGAGAGAGAGAGAGAGAGAGAGAGAGAGAGAGAGAGAGAGAGAGAGAGAGAGAGAGAGAGAGAGAGAGAGAGAGACGAATGGTGAAGAAATGGGAGGCAAGAAAGTTAAAAGGTAATGAAG
>NC_066576.1:916858-961858 GCF_024679095.1 Eriocheir sinensis | reverse complement strand
GGCCAATTAGCTCCCGGGCTGTCCCAAAACTCCCTTCGTGAAAACTTTGATTGTAGGAAGTGGAGACAACGCGGCAGGCAGTGGTCGTGTCCCTGAAGGCTGGAGGCGAGAGAAACATTGGCGAGAGAAGTTAGTCATTATTTTTATCTCCTCCTCCTGTTCTTGTTCCTTTCTCTATCAACTCTCTCATTTTCTCTGTTTCGGCGTCTCTGGTGATTGGGTGCAGCTGAACAGGTGGGTTACTGTTTCCGCACTTCACTCTCTGCCTTGTTCGTCTCTCACATAATAATAATAACCAATAATAACAATAATAATAACAATAATAATAACCATCGGGAGTGTTGGCAGTCTTTGTGTAGGGCGGCAGGCGAGAGGTATTGGCAAGGGAAGTTACTCGTATAATTTCTCGCTCCTGCTGCTGCTGCTGCTGCTGCTCTTCCTTTCTCTATCACCCATTATTTTCAGCTCCTGCCGCTGTTCCTGATTCCGCGCCTGCTCCTCCTCCTGCTTCTTTATCTATCAGCGCCAAACACTACACAGGGAATGGTCGTTGTGTTTTGTGTGTGTGTTGGCAGCTTACAAACCCGTGGAGTTGATTGGGACGAAATAATGATAGAATGAGTCGAGGACCTTACGAAGAGTGTCTGACGAACTATTTGGAGTTTGCAATGAGCGAGTTCGGAACCAAGTTAGCGCCAAGACTTGTTGAGAACGTAACTTGTGAAGGAGCGTCGCGTCGGCCAGTGAGGACTTGAGGAGGCTACTATTATACCGAATTTAACTTCACTAAACTGTTGATACAAATGTCACTCCTCTGGTTCATTGTATTTGTAAGGTTTTCTCAGAGACGAACAAATCACCATTCCCAGCAGAAACATGTATGTGTCCAACCTGCCCTATATAACCTTTGCCTCCTCTTGTCTAACCTAATCTAACCTAACTTAACCTCTATCTGTCCAACCTGCCCTATCTAACCTTTGCCTCCTCTTGTCTAACCTAATGTAACCTAACTTAACCTCTGTCTCCCCTTGTGTGACTTACCCTAACCTTTGCATCTCCTTGTCTAATACTTTGTGACCTTCAGTTTCCCTCGTGAAATGAAAACAAAAGCAACGTTATCAAATTCATCAGTTATTTTCTCATCCCTATTATATATTTCACAGTTTCCTTTGCTAAATTAAAGAAAATATACAACAAGAACAAACTCAACAATTTTTTTACATTCCCATTAAGTATCTTAGTTTCTTTTGCTAAATTAAATAGAACATACAACACGACCAAACTCATCAACAATTTCCACATTCCAACTCCACTAATTAACAAATGAAGACTCAAACTAACCCACAAACTCCCTCGGATCGCTCTTTACTCTTCTCCCCTTTCTTTCCCTCTCCTTCCCTTTCTTTCCCTCTCCTCTCCTTCCCTTTCTTTCCCTCTCCTCTCCTTCCCTTTCTTTCCCTCTCCTCTCCTTCCCTTTCTTTCCCTCTCCTTCCCTTTCTTTCTCTCTCCTCTCCTTCCCTTTCTTTCCCTCTCCTTCCCTTTCTTTCCCTCTCCTCTCCTTCCCTTTCTTTCCCTCTCCTTCCCTTTCTTTCCCTCTCCTCTCCTTCCCATTCTCTCCCTCTCCTCTCCTTCCCTTTCTTTCCCTCTCCTCTCCTTCCCTTTCTTTCCCTCTCCTCTCCTTCCCATTCTTTCCCTCTCCTCTCCTTCCCTTTCTTTCCCCTTACTTTTCTCAAGCACTGACTCCACCCGACCTGGTTCCCGCTAAAGCTTTCCCTCTTTAGGTCGACCATCTGTATTCCGCACCAGCTGTGAGTCAGTCTTCAGGTGGGGCTCGCCGTCTGCGTCCCCTGCGGCCCCTCCTGAGGCTCCCGACGCGGCTACTCTCTTGAAGCTGCAGCCGGTCTCTGTGTGTTCCCGACGGTGCCTCCCTGAATCTTGAGTCTCGTCTTGCCTCCTCCTCCTCCTGCTTTCTGTTTTCCCTTTTTCTTGCTTTCTCTATTTCCATCTCTGTCTGTCTATCTATTTATTTATATGTCTGTCTGTCTGTGTCTGTTCGTCTGTCTGTATCTCTGAATTTTAAGTCGCCTTTCTCTTTCAGCTTTCTGTTGTAAATACTCTCCATCTCTATCTATCGGCCATCTATCTATCTATCTATTTATTCGTGTATGCAACTGAGATGAACACCGAGGCTACGCGCAGCTATATCGTATGCCCCTAACTTTACTTACTGATCTATCCACCTATATCTATTTATTTATCTATCTATTGTACCTCATATCATTCAATTTCACAATCTTCTATCCATTCTTCCACTTTCTCACCACCCCTTCTCTCTCTATCTCTATCTATCTATCTAACTCTTTCTTCAGTCATTCAGTTTCACAATCTTCTATCCATTCTTCCATTTTTCCACCACTCCCTTTTCTCTATCTCTATCTATCTATCCATCTCTTTCTTCAGTCATTCAATTTCACAATCTTCCATCCATTCTTCCGTTTTCTCACCCCCCCTTCTCTCTCTACCTCTATCTATCTATCTAACTCTTTCTTCAGTCATTCACATTCACAGTCATCATCCGTCCATTCTTTCCCGGGACAATTTTTCCTCCTCGTGTCTCTCGTCCCCGGCGCCGGCCACCCACCACTGGCAGGCGTCGTCATCAGAATGCCTCCCGCTCTTTTCAATCTTTTATTTTTTTATCTATAATTTGTGGCGTCCCCCTCCTCTTCCTCTTCTTTCTCCTCCTCTTCCTCTTCTGCCTCCTTCTCTTCCTCTTCTTCTTCCTTTTCCTCTTCTTTTTCCTCTTCCTCTTCTCCCTCCTCGTCCTCGCCTTCGTCCTCCTCCTTTCCCTTCTCTTCCTCTTCCTCTTCTTCCGCCTTCTCGTCTCGTCTGCGTCCTCCTCCTCCTCCTCCTCCTCCTCGTCCTTCTCTAGTTGCTGCTGTTTTGGTGTGTTTGCTTTTCTTGCTAGAGGAAGAGAAGACGAAGAAGAAGAAGAAGAAGAAGAAGAAGAAGAGTAAGGGGACGAAAAAGAAGAAAGATGGGGAGAGAGAGAGAGTCGTTTTTAGCAAGACAAAGTAAAAAGAAGGAACGTCAAGTTTTGAGGTAACAGACAGGGCGGGGAAAAGAACCCTCCTAAATATTCTCCTGGTCGAGTGTCAACAATGGGGCATGAATGAAAGAACTGCTAACAAGACGGAACCTGCCTGAGCCAAGATGGAAAGGCAGGAGGCAGGCAGGCAGGCAGGCAGGGAGGCAGGGAGGCAGGCAGGGAGGGAGGGAGGAAGGGGCAGACTCAGAGGGCAAAGAAAGTGAAGAGATGCTCGGAGTAAAAAGACGGAGGATGGAGAGGTGAAGAGAGAAAGGAGGAGGAGGAGGAGGAGAGGAGAGGAGATGAGAGAGGATGAAGGGAAGGGAAGGGAAGGGAAGAGAAGAGAAGAGAAGAGAAGGAATGGAAAGGAAAGGGAAGGGAAGGGAAGGGAAGGGAAGGGAAGGGAAGGGAAGGGAAGGGAAAGGATGGAATGGGGAGAGAAGAGAAGAGAAGAGAAGAGAAGAGAAGAGAAGAGAAGAGAAGAGAAGAGAAGAGAAGGGAAGGGAAGGGAAGGGAAGGGAAGGGAAAGGAAAGGAAGGGAAGATAAGATGAGAAGGGAAAAAATAAGAAAAGAAAAAATGGAGAAGAGAAGAGAGGAGGAGGAGGAGAAAAGAGAAGAAAGGAAAGAAGAATAAGAAGGAGAAGGAAAGCAGTGGGAGGAGGAGGAGGAGGAGGAGGAGGAGGAGGAGGGGATAACGAACTGGCCGCGGTGTTGGGAAGGACAGTTTGGGCGAGTGGCAAAACGATGAATTTAATTACGTGAAGTTAAGAAGACATTGAGGAGAGAGGAAAAGAAGGGTGATGGAGAGGAGGGAGGGAGGGAGGCAGGCAGACAGACAGGTAGATAGACAGATAGATAGATGGACAGATGGGCACATAGATAGACAGAAAGATAGAGTTAGAGATAGATTAAGAGATTGATAAGAAAACTGTGATAGAAAAAGAGAAATAGAGTTTGAAAAAGAGATAGAGACAGAAAAAGAGTTAGATAAAGACGTAGGTATAGATAGGTAGATAGAAACAGAAAATAGATAGATAGAGATAAAAGAAGAGATTGAGATAGATAGCGACAGAAGGAGAGATAGAAAGATAGATATAAAGTGAGAGAGAGAGAGAGAGAGAGAGAGAGAGAGAGAGAGAGAGAGAGAGAGAGAGAGAGAGAGAGAGAGAGAGAGAGAGAGAGAGAGAGAGAGAGAGAGTCAATAAGCTTAGCACCCTGAGAGCTAATAAATAGAATGTCAGTTCAAAAGGAAAGCTGTCGGTTGGGTGCGCGGTGAAAAGCGACGAGGAAGGTTTTGAAGGGAAGTGACTGACGGCGAGGCGAGGGGCGGAAAACACGTCCACGAGGAGGGGCGGCGAAGGCGGTGATGGGGTAGTTAGGGAAGAAATGAGTGAAGAACAGGAAGGAAAAAGAAGAATGGGGAAGAAGAAACAGAATGCCTTGAGAACTATACATTTAGGAGAGTTGCGAGAGGAAGATTTGTGGAAGATATAATGAGTGAAGAACAAGAAGGAAAAAAAGAAGAAAGGAGAATAAGAAACAGAATGCATTGAGAACTATACGAAAAGGAGAGGTGGGAGAGGAAGATTTGTGGAAGACATGATATGTGAAGAACAACAAGGAAAAAGAAGAATTGGGGGATAAGAAACAGAATGCCTTGAAAACTATACATTAAGGATTGGTGGAAGAGGAAGAAGTGTACAAGGAGACATGATGGGTGGGGAACATGGCTCGTATTCTCAGGCGCTTCGGGCTCCTGTTGCGTTAAATTCTGAAGGCGACATAAAAGACACGGCGGGTTCTCAAGAGTGTTCTTCTTGTTCATGGCGCAGAGGTCTTGCAAAACTACCGCCAGAGAAATTAAACCGTATATGGAAATCCCTACGACTTCTACAATAGCCTCTTTAAGTAGAAATGTTAAGGCGTTGAAACGTTTGACAATATGGGCCCTGCAGGGATTACTGGAAACTAAACTAACCTGAACGTTGCAGGCTTATGGTGTGCTGTGTTGCTGAAGTGGTTTATTTTTCCATTATTTTCGTCCAGCATCCTTCAGTAGAATCTCCAGTACTCCGTCAAATACCTTCATAGAATTCAAAAGAATGATAGACTGGGAAATAACTGACATATAAAGACCAACTAGGAGTTGTTCAGTAGACGTCCTTCCCAACACCGCTGGCAGTTCGTTCTCTCCTCCTCCTCCTCCTCCTCCTCCTCCTCCTTCTCCTCGTCCTGTTGCTGCTTTCCTCCTACTTATCCTTCTTTTCTCCTCTCCTTTCTTCTCTTCCCTCCTGTCCTTCCTCTCCTTCAGTAGACGGCGTGATGAAATTAAGAATTTTACCGAGAATATAGCTTGATACTGGTAACTAGAAATACTGGACATAGGCGATTGGAAACACTGGGTAGAAGTTTATTGCCTGTTGGGGTTAGGGTGATGGTGATGATGAGTATGATAAATACATTCAGAAGGGTTGGCGGCCATAGTACAACAGTGTCCAGGGAGTCAAGCTTGCCATACTAGAAGGCCGTCATATGTTGCCCATGATAGATACGTAGTTTGCCCGTAACAAGACACCTCACGAAATAGTTCTCACTCGGGTCGGTATTCTCAGACGCTTCCGCCTCTCACATCAACTATTTCCAAATGTCAAAAAGAAGATCACTCGGGTTTTCATGAGTACTCCTTCACAATCATAGCATAGAAGAAGGGTCACACTACCACCAGGGTCATTAAACAACCCCTGGAAATACCCACAACTCCTTCAAAAAGTGTGTCAAATATGTGTGCTGGGGGAAAGGTTTGAGAACATGGCCCCTGTTTTGGAATTCTACGCTTCACTATTTGCAGGAGCAGCGCCAGAGAGCTTTTTTGTTGCCTCGTTTATGTCCTTTACTCTTGAGCTGCTTCCTTTTCAACCCGTCCGCTGCGATTGGCATGGATTTCGCCTTCACTGGTAGCCTGGTAACATATACTCCCAGGTCTTTCTCTGCCTCTGTGGTGGATAGTGGAGCATTTCCCATGTGGTATTGGTGTGCTGGATATCTGTTCACTGGTAGCCTGGTAATACACTCCCAGGTCTTTCTCTGCCTCTGTGGTGGATAGTGGAGCATTTCCCATGTGGTATTGGTGTGCTGGATATCCCTTCACTGGTAGCCTGGTAATACACTCCCAGGTCTTTCTCTGCCTCTGTGGTGGATAGTGGAGTGTTTCCCATGTGGTATTGGTATACTGAATTTCCCCTCCCAAGGTGCATGACTTCACATTTTTCTTCATTGAATTCTAACATCCACTTTTTGTTCCATTCCCGTAGCTTGGTGAGTCTTGTGGTAGGAAATCCGCAGTCAAAGGGTAAAAAATAAAATACCGTCGTGCAGAAGTGGGCAGAACGCGTATTCATATTATCACTTGAAATTAAACGAGCCTTTGTCTTTCTGAACTAATGTGCGCGTAAATATAACACATATTTGTCACGCTTAATGCTTTGTTTTAGTGCCTGCAGGAATACTGGGTCCGGCTAAACCTTCATCTTCACTTAACACGGTGATATATTTACTGGAGATTTTGTTGTAAGTCTTTTTGTCAGTTTTGCTGCATGTGAGTTTTCAAGAAGTGTCAGGCAATGTTTTTTTTTCCGTTCTCTCTCTCTCTCTCTCTCTCTCTCTCTCTCTCTCTCTCTCTCTCTCTCTCTCTCTCTCTCTCTCTCTCTCTCTCTCTCTCTCTCTCTCTCTCTCTCTCTCTCTCTCTCTCTCTCTCTCTATATATATCTATCTATCTATCTATCTATCTATCTCTCCCCCCCCCCCCTTGCTGCCCTTTCATGGATCTCAATAATAATAATAATAGTAATAATAACAGTAATAATGCATCACCTTTTAACCTTTTATCATTCGACAATTTTGCGCACATAAAACAAATTAGTTCGCCCGTTATCAGCTCCCAAGGAGCGGCAAGAATTATAATTGTTTGACCCCATAATTTTATACTCAACTTTTTTTCCTAGCAGCGCAGGAAAAAAAAAAAGTATAATTACGATGACGTATTTTTGTTATTTTTTAAATGTTTACGGCAGAAGAAAGAAAAAAGGTCACTGTAAATGATTAACCCGTACATAATAATAAGCTCGCAGCATTACTTTGATGTAGTCTTTTCATCATTTTTGTATATATATTTTTGGGTTTCGTAAAGGTAAGGTTTGATATATTAGGTTGAGGTTTCGTAATGCTTATAAAACTGTCTGTCAGAAGTAAATATATATGAATAGTGTGAGGAGGAGGAGGAGGGGATAGTAGGAAATTAGAGGGGATAGCAGGGGATAGTAGGTAATAGGAGGGGATAAGAGGGGATAGGGGGGATAAGAGGGGATAAGAGGGGATAGGAGGGGATAGGAGAGGATAGGAGGGGAGAGAGAGAGAGAGAGAGAGAGAGAGAGAGGAGGGTGGGGGGGTGACAGTGGGATGGGCCAGGCAGTGTTTAGGGAAGTGACCGGCGCGGGCGACTTTTTGACTCAACGATGACTGACACACGACAGGAAGAAAACGCAACCACGACGAAGACACTGCAGAGGAGGAGAAGGAGGAGGACCCGGAAGAGAAGGAGTAGGAGGAGAAGTGCAAGAAGGAGGAAGAGGAGAAGGAGAGGGAGGAGGAAGAAGAAGAAGAAGAAGAAGAAGAGAAAAATAAGGAGGAGGAAGAAGGAGAAAAGGACGAAGAGCATATGGAGGATACTTCAGACAATAATAATGCTAGAATAATAGAGAAAAAAAAATAGATATACTGTTAATTAATAATGACGTAATTTCTGAACCATACTTACGTCCTCCCTATCCCCCTCCTTCCCTCACCCCCTACCTCCCTCACCCCCAACACACGAGAAATTCTTCACCTGCCAGCCTAATCAACAGCTCGTATGGAGGAGGGCGCGGGGAGGGGCGGGCGAGGGCTTCGCCACGTTAGGCAAAGTTACCGCCGTGACGCCCAGGAGAGGAAGGCAAGTTTTGTGCATCAACTCTAAGGCTTCATTAACAGAGGTGATGGAGTGGTGCGGGCTACGGGCTGAAGGGAGGAAGATTACATAGGTTTACATAGATATTTTGACCTCATAAACCCCAGACGTGACACTCAATAGAAGAAGGAGGGAAGGCAAGTTTTGGGCAGTCACTCTAAGTTTCGTTAACAAAGGTGATGGAAGCTGAAGGCAGGAAAATTACATAGGTTTACATAGATACTCAGACCTCACAAAGCCTATGGTTCAGACGTGACACTCAATAGAAGGAAATAAGGCAAGTTTGGGGCAGTCACTCAAAGGTTCATTAACTGAGGTGATGGAGTGCTGCTGGCTACGGAGTGAAGGAAGATTACATAGGTTACATAGATACTCAGACCTCACAAACCCTATGGTCCAGACGTTATACACAAGAGAGGAAGGCAAGTTTGGGGCAGTCACTCTAAGCCTCATTAACTGATGGAGTGCTGCTGGCTACGGGCTGAAGGGAGGACAAGGAAGATAATTACATAGGTTTACATAGATATTTAGGCCTCGCAAGCAAAAAACTTTCTCGGGGGTAATTTTGATACATATTCATTTGTTTGTCTTCCTCTTGATTTGCGTTTTTTTTTCATTACTTTTTTTTTCGTCCTTGAGCTGTTTCCTTTACTGTAAAAAAAATCTGATTATTTTACTAAGTTTATGACCTGTGTCGGAGATGAGCACCGAGGCCACGCGCATCTCTACTGTACGCCCATAACTTTACTTTTTTATGACCTCTTTTTGTATTCAGCGTTATGATTTATATGCATTTCCTGGATTTGACAGTTCCCAGATTATTTTTTTACCTTTTTAGAACATGTCTTCGGCTAGGATAGTTTATGACTTCTGATTTGTGTTTTATTTATATTTATGTGATGTGACGATTTATGTGTATTTCCTGGATTTGACATTCGCCATATATGTATTTTTTTTACCCCTCTAGATATTTTTTATTACCGGAATATAATTAAGGGTCGTATTATTAGACATTGCGTCGTCCAAAAACATATATTTGACAAAGCTTTCGTAGAAGTTGTGGGCATTTCCAGGAGTAGTTTTATGACCCTGGTGGTAGTGTGACCCTTCTTCTGTACCATGAACCTGAAGAAGCAATCATTAGAACATACCTGACCCTCACTTTGACCTCTAGAAATAGCTGATGTGAGAACCGAAAGTGTCTTATGATACCGACCTAAGTGACGCGGAATATTATGGCGTTTCGGCCCCGTGTTCAGTAATGTATCTTGGGTTGGTACAGAATATTAGTGTTTTGGCATATTGTTCAGTAATGTATCTCGGGTTTCTCAGGTTGACAAGGTATATTATATTGTTTTAGCCCCTTGTTCAGTAGTATATCTCAGGTTAGCGCTGACTATTAATGTTGTTCAGCGGTGTATCTTGTATCAGAACCATAACCTTCCAAAAAATATTCTCTGAGGTGACTTGGACTAACATTATTTTTTTTGTGTGTGTATTCCTCAAATCTCATATTGCACCAAGCTTATGATATGTGACGGAGGTGAGCACAGAGGCAAGGAATATTAGTGTTTTGGCTCCTATTCAGCAGTTGATCTTGGGTCGTCACGGGGTACTTAGGTGTTCTGCTGTGTACCTTGGATTGGCACTAAATGTTATGGCGTTCTGGTCCTCTATTCAGCAGTATTATTATCAATGGTGATGTATAGGTGTTTTGGCTCCCTGTCCACTAGTATCTCAGGTGGTCACGGAAAAATACAGTGTTCTGGTCCCATTTTCAGCAGTATAATTATCTTTAATGGTCAGGTATAATCTGGTGTTTTGTCCCCCTGTTCATTAGTATCTTAGGTTGGCACGGAATAATACAGTGTTCTGGTACCATTGTCAGCAGTATAATCATCAATGCTTAGGCATAATATGGTGTTTTGTCCCCCTGTTCATTAGTATCTTAGGTTGGCACGGAAAAATAGTGTTCTGGTACCATTTTCAACAGTATAATTATCTTCAATGCTTAGGCATAATATGGTGTTTGGGCCCCTGCTCATTAGTATCTTAGGTTGGCACGGAAAAATAGTGTTCTGGTCCCATTTTCAACAGTATAATTATCTTCAATGGTTAGGCATAATATGGTGTTTGACCTCCTGCTCATTAGTATCTTAGGTTGGCACGGAAAAGTAGTGTTCTGGTCCCATTTTCAGCAGTCTAGCTCACGTTGGTATGATGTACATTGGTGTTTCAGTCCCGTGTTCAGAGGTGAGTCAGACGCGCTCATCCCAATCAGTTCCCTCCCCCAGAAATTAAAATATTGACACGCTCAGCTGCTTTGATTCAAGTGGCGCCTAATGAGGAACATCCAGAGTGACGTCAGCCTTCAGAATAATTGCTACAAGGCGAAATACACACACGCACACACACCAGGGTTGGCCGATTTAAATCATGATGATTTAAATCAGTGATTTAAATCAAGATTTTAATCAAATGATTTTTTTTTTTTAAATCATTGATTTAAATCAAAATTTACTTCTGCCCAAACCAACATGGAATGTAAAGGAAAAATATAAAAACAAACACATACTTACACCTGCTTTATATATTCCTGAGGAATAGAACACTAAAAGCTTCCTTTACAATACAACAAAAATTTCCACATTCCATTAAAAAATGAAATCAAAGGGTTTTACTTGTAATGAACTGTACTTATTTCTGAGGAGTAGAATATTGAAGCAATTCCTTTTACAATACAGTATAACAAAAAAATCCACATGCTCTTAAAAAAAAAGGAAATCAAAGAGGTTTACTTATAATGAACTGTACTTATTTCCTGAAGTCATCAATTTAAAAAAGAAAATTACTATGGCTTGTATTTAAATCAAAAGCACATTGAATTTATACTGTAAAAGCAGTCTTTGAAAAATAATGATACACTTCTTTGAAAGTAGTTCATAAAAATTCTTTCAAATTGAAATTCAAAATCTTTAAAAAATAAAGTTTTTAATTCTTATGACAATAAATTTGGTTCTTTTCAGTCTTGCTACTATTCCTTGTAACTCCAGTTTACACTGTTTGCATATAGCTCTCCTTGCTTTCCCAGACTCTGAAGGAATTCTCTTAAAATGTTCCCACACTGGCTCACTCTTCCTGCCAGATACATTAATCCTTGTGGTCAGTGACATCTCTACGGTCTTGTAGTTAGCTCAGGAATGAGTGGCTGGCCGGTAACACCCAAACAGTCAAACTACTACACAGCGGCACAAGTCCGGCTATGACCTAACATGATGTGAGAGGAACAGGACAGAGCCTGAGAGAGATGATGCAATCCTGGTCAGTGGCTACTGGGCTGCTTGACAGGTTCAAACACGTTGTAACCAAGTGAGAGATGATGCAACATGCTGTAAAAACACTCCAAAATGTGTTTTAAACTAATGTATAGAATATATATATATATATATATATATATATATATATATATATATATATATATATATATATATATATATATATATATATATATATCTTTCCAAATATGTTTATGCTGATTAATAAAAAAAATTAAAAGATCTGATTTAAATTTTAAAAAATCTGATTTAAATACAAAAATTCTGATTTTTTTGATTTTTTTTTTAAATAAAAAAAATCACCAACCCTGACACACACACACACACACACACACACACACACACACACAGAAATAGATAGATATAAATGTTTATTTACCGTAACATGCATATGTAATTCGGTTTATATAACTCTCTCTCTCTCTCTCTCTCTCTCTCTCTCTCTCTCTCTCTCTCTCTCTCTCTCTCTCTCTCTCTCTCTCTCTCTCTCTCTCTCTCTCTCTCTCTCTCTCTCTCTCTCACACACATACACCTTAATGACCAATACATCAACCAGATATTGCGTGTGACTAATGAGAGAGAGAGAGAGAGAGAGAGAGAGAGAGAGAGAGAGAGAGAGAGAGAGAGAGAGAGAGAGAGAGAGAGAGAGAGAGAGAGAGAGAGAGAGATGCATATATAGATAAAGAGGTAGATAGATAAATAAACAGACAGATAGATATAGAGAAGCAAAGGGAAAGGAAGGGAAGGGAAGAAAAGAAAAGAATAGAGAAGAGAAGAGAAGAAAAAAGGAAAAGACAAGAGAAAGATGATAACGAAAAAAGAAGTTCAAGCAGAGTGCCTGGGCGGCCTGCACCGGTGAGGAAGTGGCCTGTTATTCAAGGGGCGCAGTGCCATACAGGATACTCCTGCGCGCTGGCAGGAAGAGCGATCCATTTACATTTATATGCAATCAATGAGCTGCCGGGGCGGACTTAAAGGGATGAATAGTCGCTGTTCCTCCTGCTTACAGGGACAGGAAGTTATGACTGAGCTGATTGAGAGGATGCCAGAAGGAAAAGTTTGGATGTGTGTGTATTGTGACTGCTTAAGAATATAGGAATATAGTAATGTTTTGTAACTTCTTTAGAATATAAGAATAATGTTTTGTGATTACTTTAGAAGATCAGAATAAAGTAGTGTTTTGTGAATGCTTTAGAACATAAGAATAGATAAATGGTTTTAGTGGGCAGTGTTACCAGGTAAGAAAAATAACTTCATTCCTGGTAACGTTAATATGCTTGAAAGGTCACTTACAGGCCCCGTATTCCAAGAAGCTTTCGGCTCTCGCAACAACTATTTCCCAAGGCCGCAAGGGAGGTCAATCGGGCTCTCATGAGTGTTTCTTCACGTTCTTGGTGCGGAAGCCTTGTCACACTATCACGAGGCTCATAAAACTACCCTTGGAAATACTAACACAACCTTTACTAAACCTTGGCGAATGAGGGTCTGTTTGTAAGCCGCGAAATGTTTGAGGATATGGGTATATTATTCTCTCTCTCTCTCTCTCTCTCTCTCTCTCTCTCTCTCTCTCTCTCTCTCTCTCTCTCTCTCTCTCTCTCTCTCTCTCTCTCTCTCTCTCTCTCTCTCTCTCTCTCTCTCTCTCTCTCTCTCTCTCTCTCGGTTATCCTACTCCTATTATATAATTAGTTTGATAATCTCAGATCTTTAGGGGTGCGGCCACACTGCACGCGGGTTGCTGGGAGGGTAGCGGGTAGCGGGACGCCTAGCGGGTCAGCAGCAGAACAAACACGTTATCTAATACAGTGGCCATACCGGACGCGGGTAGCAGGTTCCCTCAAGCTCAAACGCTGCCCTCCCAGCTACGTGAACCCACATGTCGGACAAAATCGCTCAGCGGCTTGCGGGACGCCGGGCGATCTGCAGCTACACCAGCTCAGACATGAGTAGTGAAGAAATAATAAGTGCTATTTTTCTTTTTGTTACTTATTTTTTGAGGTGTTATTCAGCACTAATGTTACATTGCACTAACAGGTTTGTTTACTTTCTTTAATAAATTTGATGTACAGTACGCTCTGTATACGTGCTTGTGATTTACTTTAAACATTTCCTTACCTCAGTGTTATGAGCAGTTACTGTTCGGCACTAACGATTTTCTGAAGTTGGTTATCATTTTGGTCAGCCGCACTTCCAGTTAATTCAGCAAACAGTCGAATGTTCCAGGAGTCATCCGTAGATACTCAAAAAAATTTCGTCGTACATACGAGCTTGACAGTACACATTGTTGAATTCACCGTCTTTCTCGCTGCTTGTTAAAGTCGTGAATCCAGCAAGATCTGCCGACATCCAGGTCATCTATTTTCAGAGACACAGTCTCACTTAGAAGCAATTTTCTTGAGAATTCTGACAATGACATTGCACCGAGTGGGCGTGACCAAAACCTAAACAATGACTGACTTCCCGCGCGATTTTCCCTCTCGCTTGCCTCTACCCGCTTGGCGTCCCGCTACCCTCTACCCTCCCAGCAAACCGCGTGCAGTGTGGCCGCACCCTAAACTTACGCTACTTAGATACATTCATTTCTTGTACCGTCTGACTCATTTTGCCTTAAAGATAAAAGGAGGAAAGAGAAAAAATATGAAAAAAAAATAGAAACAAAAAACAAGAGAAAAACTATGAAAAAAAAAGAGAGAAACAGGAAATATGAGGAAAAACTAAGGAAAGAAGAACCTAAAGAGAAAATGTTATAATGGTTGCGTGATATTTCTCCGCGACAAATTACGTAATTGTAAAAGTTGCCACATGTGAAACCGCGGCGTGGGAGTTTGTTTACATTTATTTCTGGGCGTGAGTGGAATGTAAGGATGGATGAATGAATGAATGAATGTGTGTGTGTGTGTGTGTGTGTGTGTGTGTGTGTGTGTGTGTGTGCTGAAAATTGGCCCATACCTTACAATCATAAAAGCGAAACACACACACACACACACACACACACACACACACACACACATAGGTGTGACGGTCTGACAGGGCGGCGGTTAGAGCCCGCTCAGGCCGGATTCTTTCCGTTGACTAGGAGTGGATACTGTCCCCCCTTAAGCAAGGGGGATGGGGTGTGTAGTGAGTGAGGTCCTGGCAGTACCCAGAGATCGACGATAAAGAGCACTTGTTCATGTCGGGAGGGTACCTGCTGGCGATTACGAGTCCAACACGTGATCAGGCCGTGGTGAATTACACACACACACACACACACACACACACACACACACACACACACACACACACACACACACACACACACACACACACACACACAGACACAAACACGTTAACTTATTGCAGATACAGATAACTAGTTTACATTCATATTTTAACTATATATCTACGTTTTTTTTTTAGACTGTATATAGATATAAAGACAGACCGATAGATACATAGATAGATAGACAGATAGATAGATAGTTGGACAGACAGACAAGACGCAGGGAGGACGACGATGGGGGTAGTGCAGGGGGGGGGGTGCAGGGCGGGGGCGCAAAGAGCTTTGTCCCAAATCTGTGTAGGGCGTCACCTCGCCGCCGTAAAGGTACGCTTAGGCCCGTAAAGTTTATGTTAATACAGCCTCCCTCCACGCGACCCCTCCTCCTCCTCCTCCTCCTCTTCCTTTTTCTTCTTCTTTCTCTTCCTCTTCTTCTTGCTCTTCTTGTTCTTCTTCCTCTTCTTCTTTTTCTTCTTCCTCCTCCTACTACTACCACTATTACTTTTTTTTTCGCTTTCTTTTTCTTCTACTACTACTACTACTACTACTACTATTACTACTACTTCGTCTTCTTTTTTTTTTCTTCTTCTTCTTCTTTTTCTTCTTCTTCTTCTTCTTCTTTTTCTTCTTCGATAAGTTCCCTCTCCTCCTCCTCTTTCATCATATTTTCCCTCTTCTGCTATTTTGTCTGCTTCATCTGATTCCTTTCCCTTTTTTTCTTTCTTTCTTTTCTCTTTTTTTTTTTTCCATCTGTTTCCCCTCCTACTCCCCCCTCCTCCTCCTCCTCCTTCTGTCTTATCCTCACGCAACCCTTTCTTCCTCTCTTTCTTCCTTGTTCAACCACTCCCTCCTTATCACGTGGACCGTTTGACCTCTTCCTGCCTGTCCCTTCCTTTCATTTCCTCGCTCTCTACCAGTGTTCCCTCTTCCATGTCTTTCCTCTCCTATGCTAACTTTTTCTTTGATTTTTTTTCCTTTCTATATCCTGCAATTTTTCGCTCTCTCAGTTCTTATTTCATTCGTTTCTCCGTGGCTCATTAGTTTGACCTCTTTCTTCTGCCTCTTCACTCTCTTTCTTTTCCTCTACGGTTGTTTTCTTCTCCATTGCTTTCCTCTCCTTTTTTTTCTTTCCTTTCTATATCCTGCAATTTTTCTCACACTCAATTCTTCTCCTTTTTTTTCTTTCCTTTCCTTCCTTTCCTGCAATTTTTCTCACACTCAATTCCTCTCCTTTTTTTTTCTTTCCTTTCTATATCCTGCAATTTTTCTCACACTCAGCTCCTCTCCTTTTTTTTCTTTCCTTTCCTTCCTTTCCTGCAATTTTTCTCACATTTCTTTTATTTTCTGGTTTCTTCTGCAGTGTTCTCTCTCGTCTTTACCTCCCTCTCTCTCTATGTCTCTGTATGGGCTTTGTACGTCCATTCTTATTACTTCTTCTTCTTCTTCTTCATCTACTTCTTCTTCTCTTCTTCTTCTTCTTCTTCTTCTTCTTCTTCTTCTTCTTTTTGTATTTCTTCCTCTTCCTCCTTCTCCTCCTTCTCTCTCATACTTTCCTTCTCCTCCTCATCTTTCATCTTATTTTCCCTATTCTCCTGTTTTGTCTTTTTCATCTCCCAATCCTTTCCCTTCTCTGTTTTCTTTCTTTTCTCTGCTTTTTTTAGTCTTATTTTTTTATTCAATACAGCGTCTTTAATATAATTCAACTTACGATCAAGCAGCCTTTTAACTTCTCTTCACCGCACCCTTGAGAGCTGCGTTTATTTTCTTACTGACCTAAAACGGATAAGTGCCGTAATTAAGTGTAATGGTACGGGGTATATGTAATTGTTGCCGGGTATTAAAGTCTGGCGCGGCCGTGCTTGGAAAGGTGAACGAAAGGCCCTGGGTTGGTATTCTCAGACGCTTCCACCTCTCACGTCAACTGTTTCCAAAGGCCGAAAAGGAGATTAATCCAGTTATCAGGAGTGTTTTTTCACGCTCATGGTACAGAGGAAGGGTCAAGCCACCACCAGGGTCATAAAAGTACCTCTACAAATGCCCAAAACTCCTGTGAAAGCTTTGTGAAGTGTGAGTGTGAACCAGCGAAGCGTTTGAGGATGGGGTCCTTGTGGTCATATTCTTAAACCTTTCGGTATCCATCACACATATATTTTACTAGGCTTTCGTAGGAGTCCTGAGCCTTTCCGGGGGTAGTATTATGAACCTGGTGGTAGTTTGACCCTTCTGTACCTTGAACACCCACCAAAAACTCATTAAAATCTGTCTAATCTGCTTTATGGCCTTTGGAAATAGTTGATGTGAGAGGCGGAAGCGTTTGAGTATAGCGTCCCTACTGGGTATGTGCTGCCGCTGCTGTTGTCACGGAATTTTCTCGGACACGAACACCATTCACTGCCTTAGCTAAGATCCTCGCAGTGATTTTCTGCTTCCCTTGATGAACGATAGCAGTGAACTGTTTCATATTTCACGTATAAAATGAATATATGAAGAGATTATACGTGAGTTAAATGATAGATAGTTAGATAGACAGAAATTGATACAGATAAACAGGCAGACAGACAGAAACAAACAGAGATAGACAGACAGACAAACATAAACAGATAGACACACACAAAAATAGGTCGATAGATAGACAAATAATAAATAGAGAGTAAGAGAGAGAGATATTTGCCCCAAGATCAATGTTTTATACACACACACACACACACACACACACACACACACACACACACACATCACTCCTTCCACTCCCATACATTAGCTCATTCAGCAAACTGGTCTCCGTCCCGCCGTCTGTCACGCCTCTCCGCCGCGGAAGGTTTGTTTTTTCATGTTGTAACCCGTAATCCGGGTCACACAGGGGAGACGACACACTGTTTGTACTAGTGACACTTGACTTAAAATTCTGGTACTTTTAGGAGTATTTAAAGGAGTTCGTAAATGGGGTGATGAAACGGTGTCGCCTTTCTTATATGTATTTTATTCTACCTTAATACTACTTAATATTACAGAGGGTAAAAATATTGTTTAAACCAGCGACTGGCTTACTAGACTCAATGAGTCTTCAGGTTTTCTTTCACTATTGGTTACTGACGTTAACACTGGTATAATATTGAGTAAAAACTCACACAATAAAGTATCATAGAAATATAATCCTAAGTAAAACTAAGATAATAGAACACAATAGATATGTTAGATACGCTTTCCTCTATGGTAATTCTTCACTCCATACTCACAGTAGCAACGATGAATGTTCTACCCATGTTGTCTAGGGAAGGACAACTGAGTGTCCAGCCACGAACAGAGTGCTGGTTAATCTGAGGTCAAGCCTGGAGAAAATGCTTCTTATATAGGCAGATATCGCGAGGTAATACGTCAGGCGTGTGAGTCATACATCAAACTCACACCGAGCTCATACAATAATCTACCTAACCGACATGCTTAATTCACGCGGTGACGCAGCTTTGTTTTCATAACATTTTGTTCCGCGGCTGATCCTGTTTTTGCCGCGGTGATTGTGTTTTGGCTTAGAGATAAAAGCGGGTGCGTTAATGGGCAATTACAATTGTGTATAGGTTGGTAAATGAACAGTGGGGACAATCATGTGTTGGAGTCCGTGTTGTGTTTTAGCGGTCGATACCGCTGTTGTCATCGGAAAATATTGCCGGTGAAGATGATGATGACACGAGTGGTGTCGCAGCCCTCGGGCACCACATACCCCCGTTAAAATCACGCCACGTCCTCGTGGCACAAAGCGTTCCGCCCGGCGGACGACCATGGAGGGCCCAGACGGGGATGGCGGGATCGTGGGGAGGTCCTGCGAGAGACGGGACCGGAAGAGACAGAAGAAGGCCACCCCACCGGCGACGAAGACGACGCCGAGGAGGAGCAGCCACCCCACCAAGGGAGGAAGGGGTCGAAGGCGGGGACCGGAGACGGATTCCTGGAGCGCGTGAAGTGCTGGAGGGAGGTCCAGCAGGGGGCCAGAGACGACCCGGGCGACGGCGGCGGGGAGGAAGGGTCAAGGGAGTCTTGGCCAGGAGCGATGAGACCACGTCACGTCCGATGTGGAAGGGGCGCGATGAACCGTCAGCGGGCGTCACCGTCCATAGTAGCAGAGGCAGGAGGCTGAAGGCGTCGGAGTGGGCACTACAGCCCATACCGAGGCTGAGGAGACCCGTCCCGTTGATGGTCTGCCTGTATTTGGAGACCGGGCTGTCCGGGCAGACCATGGTGACCATCTGGGGAGTATCGGTAGCGAAGACCCAGCCCGCAGGAGACGGGATGAAGACCGGGGGGAAGACTCTGAGGAGAGACTTAGAACACAGCGAGAGGGCGTCTGGGCGATCGAGAAGAGCGATCTCGCAGCGCTGGACAGAAGTCGAGTAGACAGGGGCGACAGGGGACATACATAGAGCAGGTGGTGTTTAGTACAGCGGTCCAAGGAGTCTAAGAGCATATAGTGAGTGCGGTCTTCAGAAACCGCAAGGTAAGTGGAAAGCGTGTCGGTGTGCAGAAAATATGGCGTGCCATCAAGATGAAAAGGCAACGCGTCCATTTTAAACACATCGAACACGTCAGAGGATCCCCTTTCATGGGGATTTGTAAGTAGAAGTGAAGGGTTCCTGAGGAAAGCGTACCTTTAGAAATAACCCTAGAGACATCTCTATACAATGCTAAATATTCATGTGCTGCAGGAAAAGTAAGCCTGGGTAATGGGTGACGCATTGCTGAGCACACGAAATAGTACATCATTCGGAAGGAGGAGAGAAACCTGCGTTTGGGACAGCTGCTGAAGGCCAAGCTTGAGATTCAGAGTATCATGATTTAGGTCACTAAGTGCCAACTGAATGAGAAGGATAGTCTCCAAAATACGCATTTCCCTTCAATTTGCAAGGTTTTAGTGAGAACTGACGGATAATAGCTGAGGCCAAAGCCGAGGCGGACTCTAGACGGAGATGGCAGAATGAATATGACGGAGGTCCCGAACTGTGGCGTTGAGGACTTCCTGATGGAGGTTAAGTTGACGTCTCTCTTCTGTGGACAGAGTGTAGAGCTGGGAGAGCTTCCGTGTATCACATCTATTTGGGCCTGAGTGGCCTTACCGAAAAGGAGGTTTGCTACCGAGCCAAGGAAATCCACGGCTCCTCGCTTCTGGCGAGTCCGAAACAGGCTTCCATCTCTACCACTCATAGCCGACAGAAAGCTGTTAAGATCTTTGAATAACTTCTCAAACTCAATGTGAAAAGAGTCTAGAGTGCGCCTGAGCAGACCAACAGTGGGGAACGATTGATTCATATGTTCAATCGACCATGAAACTTCCGCTGTTAGATTTGCCACGTTGATGAGAGGACGTTGGATGTCGTCCGTCTTGATGACGACAGGGACAATATAGTACCGTCCTGTCAACAGCATCTTAAAGACTGGGGAGAAGACGAGGCCGGGACGAATGGGTTGCTCCAGGAGGGATCAAGGGAAGACAAGGAGGGCAACACCCAGGATCTGTAATTATAGGGGGCATCAGTTCGTTGGTCGTTGGCGATACTCAAGAGGGCGGTCCATCACATTGGGGAGAGAAGGGGGTACCGTATTGGATCGTAATGAGCGACTGACACAGGGCTCTGAAGGAGCTGAGGGAACCAATGAGGGGACCTCTGAAGCATCTGAGGAGACAGGAGCCGGTGAGGAGAGCTCGGAAGGAGCTGGAAAGGACAATGGCAGCGGCTCCTCGGGGGAATAAGTCATGGGGAGTGGGTCCACTTCTACTACTTGATCAGGGAGAGGGTATGCACGCCTGACATTAGGAGAGTCATGGAAGCCAAGAGAGTCCTCGTGAACGACCTGAACATTATTTGTGTGAACTGTCTTGATCTTACCACCTCTAACATGACGCAGTCGTAAGACTACAGGGCTTATTTTTCTAGCACCCTAAAGGTCCATTGAACAAGGGCTGGAGCTTCTTTGGTTCGCCCTTTGTACATACATGCCTTAAGTAGACCCGATCTCCTACTACCACCTGTTTGGGTTTGGATTTCCTAAACATTCTTTCTGACTCCTGCCATCCTATATCTATATTGGTCTGACATAGTTTATAGGTCCGCTGCGCGACACTATAATTAAATGCTTTATAGCTGTCAACATCATAACAAGGTTGGAGTTTATTCTCAAGCACTTCAAAAGGAACATTTGGGTCCCGAGAGAAAAGCAAGAAAAATGGTGAATCTTTCAGAACACGATGGTAGGCAGTGTTGTAGGCGTGTGTTGCAACCGGAAGCATTTGGTCCCAGATACCGCGATTGTCCTCGCACAAAGTTCTCAAGATATTTATTAAGGTGCCATTAGGCCTTTCTATCACACCGTTTGCAGACGGGTGATAAGGAGTTGTCCTTAGATGATCAATCTGCAACAACTGAGTCAACTCTCGTAAGAGAGTGTTGACGAACTCCTTTCCTTGATCCGTGACTAGAATCGGCGGGATGCTGTGTACACAGACTACGTTCTTGTAGAACGCAGCTGCCACTTCCTTGGCTGCCTTCGTACGAAGGGGGGTTGCTACCAAGAAGCGTGACAGGACGTCTATCACTGTCAGTACATACCTATAGCCTTCGTCTGAAACAGACAAAGGTCCGACAATATCCATATGGACTCTGTCAAACGGTTGGCCAACCTCTGGATACCTCATAAGTGGAGCTGGCGGGGATCCCTCTTCTTAAACCGACAACAGACAGGACAAGATCTGACATATTGCTCCACGTCCGCCTTCATTCCCGGCCAGTACGCAAACTTGCGACAGCGTGCCAACGTAACCTTAGTGCCTCCATGCCCTGCAGGTAGCATGGAATGCGCCAAAACTAACGCGTTAGGAATGTAGCTTGGTGGAACGATAACCAGTCTTTTCTGCTTGTTGTATTCATCGCAAACATCGCGGTAGAGAATGCCGTTCTCTACACACTTCACTAAGAGGCAGTTTTTGAAGTGCCTCTTAGCTGCATTAACGTTACATTGCTCCTCTCTGCAACCTTTCTCTCATCTCTCTCATGTACGTTACCACCGGTGGTTTGTTCAAAAGCATGCTTCAATTCTCTCAGTTCAGGATCGCGATCCTGGTGCTCCATGAGTCCAGCAAGACTCCAATGGAGAAACTTATCCTGTTTGTCATGTCCCTCCGGAGAGGCGACAGACATGTCCTGTCCACCCGTAAGGGTGACAGACATAATTCGAGCATCAATTCGCCTTCTATCACGTCACTCTCCTGATTCCTAATCCTTGACAAAAATCTGCTACCATGTTGCTGGAGCCTGGGAGATAATCAATACTAAAGTCAAATTCTCCTAGAAGTGTCTGCCAGCGTGCAATCCTGCTGCTAGGCACTGTGCTTTTAACAGCCAAGTCAGTGGTCTATGGTCCGACAGGATGTGTATCCTATAACCCAAGATAAGGGGTCGGTTAGTACTGAGGCCATAGATGACTGCTAAAGCTTCTCTCTCTACCGCTGAGTAGTTACGTTCTGCTCCATTCAGGGTTCTACTAAAATATGCTATGGGACGTAAACTACCATTTTCATCCTTTGTTGCAACACACCACCTATTGCCTTATCTGACGCATCTGTGGTGAGATTGAAGGGCTTCCGGAAATCCGGAAAGGCTAAAACAATGTCAGTCGTTAGACTGTTCTTTAGTGTGCTAAATGCATGCAATGCCTCTTCATTCCACTCCAGATGTGTCTTATCATTCTTGGTTACTTTCCTCCCTTTGAGTAAATTATTAAGTGGGGATGCTATCTTGGCAAAGTCTTTAATGAATTTCCTATAAAAGTTAACCAATCCCAGGAAACCTTGAAGTTCTTTGACTGTTTTCGGAGGAGTGAGTTGTTGCACCGCCTGTACCTTTGAGGGCTGAGGCTTCAAGCCAGAAGCACTAACAATGTGACCCAGATAATCTACTTGCTCTTTGAAAAAGGAACACTTATCTAGTCTTAAGGACAGGTGAGCCTTCTGCAGTCTGTCCAAGACGGCATGGAGGTTCTTTAGGTGATGGTCCATGTCTTTCCCTTGTACTATCAAATCATCAAGGTATACATGTACAATTCTTCCTGTCAGACCTATGAGAACTTGATTCATGATCCGTTGATAGGCTGCAGGTGCTGTTTTAATCCAAAGGGGACTGTAGTGAATTCATAGAGGCCATAAGGTGTCGTGAAGGCTGTCAAGTGTTTAGATTCCTCTGCCAATGGGACTTGGTGGTAGCCCTGGCGCAAATCAAGGGAGGTGAATACTTTACTTTCCCCTAACTGTTGCAAAATGAGGTTAATGTTAGGGAGTGGATGTTTGTCATCAATCAATTCATCGTTCAGAGCGCGGAAGTCGAGACAAAGTCTGACTCCACCATCCTTTTAGCAACAGGGACTAGAGGTGCGCTGTAGGGTGACGCACTAGGGCGTATAATACCCTGGGCCTCAAGGTCCTTGAGCTGAATCTCTATTTCTTTATGATATTTTACTGGTATTGGGTATGGCTTTTTATATATAGGCTTGTCATTTTTAGCCTTAAAGTGTGAACATAATAGGGGTAATAGTGAGTGGCTCGTTTTTAGAGCAAACACATCAGGAGACGTGCGGGTTAAGCCCTTCAGACAGCAATTTTACCGTGCTGAGGGTCAAACTAGCTCGTCTATCAGCTTATCGAGTACCATCTGCTTACTTGACTTGGTGACAGGAGGCTTTTTAGCTGTTTTGTGACAGCCGCTACACATTCATTAGTCGATGATTGATAGTATTCTGAGTGACAAGAATAAATGTGTCCCATCACTTCACCTGTTGGCATCTCAATAGTTTCTTCAGTTGGGTTAGCATAGGGAATGATGAATTTACCTTTGGTTTGTTTGACGTTAGGAGTTAAGGTAACTAACCCGGGAAATAAAAATGAAGAAGGGATATCATTGGACCTTGGGAGAAATAAGGCTTGCTGGGCTCTGCCAATCTCTGCCTCCAGAGTGACATACCCTGCCGTGCCTGGTAGCAAGGACGCCACGTTAATAGCGTATGCTTTCACTGGTACTTCCTCCATCTCGTCTAAAGTAGGTTTATGATCTTCTGGGTACGGGCTCATATCGTCCGCAGCCAGGGAATGTACTTCCACTGGGTAGGCGCCCACCATTACACTAAACTGCCCAGGTGTGTCCAGCGGTGCAGCTACCACATTTTGTCTCCACATAAATTCTAGGCCCAACAAAACTGCTGTTGGTAACACTATACCTTGTGATATTACTACAAACTTTTCTATAATTTCTCCGTGCCCAAAGTCTACTACTACTTCGGCTATTCCTTTATTAGGGATTGAGTACGATCTACCCCTTGTATGGAGAGAGGTTCTGTAACTATCATCTTCCCGCCTACCTTCCTAAATAAATCTTCTTCTATTAGGGACGCTCCTGCTCCTGTGTCTAGCATTGCGTAAACCATCTCCTTTTGTGCATTAGCGCCTACGCACAATCTCAACGTGAGGGCGTTGGTAGGGCCGTGGACTGCCGCAGCTACTCTGGGGTCGTTTTTTTTGTTCTTCTCGTGGTCAGGGTTAACCCAGGAGCTACGGGGTGAGGGACCGGCCGTGTACTCCGGGCGCCAGGCAGCGCAAGGCGAGACAGGCTGACGCCTGTTTCGAGTGGGCTGGTACTGAGGGTACCGAGCCCGTTGGTGGGTGGTAGGCACCCCTATACTGCCTTCCATATGTGCAATCGCGAGCCATGTGTCCTACACACCCACAAGCATAACATGTAGGTGGCGTGGGCGCGTTCCCATATGGGCGTGTAGGTGGCGCGGCGTGCCGTCCTCCCCTTTGGGGTATCGGGTAACGTGACTGGCCTGGAGGGCGTGGAGGACGGGCTTGTGAGACATGTTTGGGTCCGGATGCCTGGGTGGAACAGACGTTCAGCACTTTTATTTCTTTGGCGATATCGGCATCGGATAGCTTCGACTCTGGATAAGCTTTAATATACTCATACCCTTTCTTTAAGACCTTCTGTGGGTCACCCTTTTCTGCCTCCGTTAGGATGAGTAAGAGGGCCGGAGGGAAAGCCTCTCTGAGCCGTAAAGCGGTTATCTCATTTAGCAAACTGGCATTGTCAGGCTTGAGAGCGATCAACTCGTCTCTCAATGTCTCCAGGCGGATGAGGAAGGTGCGGATGTTTTCTCCTGTCCGCCGTTTTGCCTCTCCCAATTCTTTCTGGAGGACCGAAAAGGTCCTTACTGTGGGAAACACACGTAGGAAGTCTTCCTTTACTTTTCCCAATCCTGTCCACATCTAGTGATACAACCGAGGAGATGATCGCGCGCTGCTCCCAGGGCATATTGTTTGGCTAACTCAATCTTTCCGGTAGTGTCCCAATTTGCCTGTGTCCGGCTTTCAATATCCTCTATCCATTTCTTTGCTAGCTTATGGCATGGGAGGTTTGGTGCTTTGCTACTTTTTTCTTCTCCACCACAAAAATATAAGAGTCCCTGCACTCTACTAAAATCATTCAAGGTATGACGGCTAAGTAGCGTGACAAGATCATCATGGGCAAGGGTGATCGATTTTCCATCTTCTTTTTTGGGGGGAGGGTTCTTGCCTTCGTCTGGCATTTTTAACTCTAAAGTCTTATTCCCGTAATTCCAAGAATAACTGTCTTCTCCCTCGCTTTCGGATGTGGACATACACCAGTACAATACCAATATAAACCAATATAAATCGCAAGTTTCACCACAAGTTTCACCACATGTTTCACCACAAGTTTCACCACAAGTTTCACCACAAGTTTCACCACCTGTTTCACCACCTGTTTCACCACCTGTTTCACCACCCCACACCTGACACCAATGTTGTAACCCGTAATCCGGGTCACACAGGGGAGACGACACACTGTTTGTACTAGTGACACTTGACTTAAAATTCTGGTACTTTTAGGAGTATTTAAAGGAGTTCGTAAATGGGGTGATGAAACGGTGTCGCCTTTCTTATATGTATTTTATTCTACCTTAATACTACTTAATATTACAGAGGGTAAAAATATTGTTTAAACCAGCGACTGGCTTACTAGACTCAATGAGTCTTCAGGTTTTCTTTCACTATTGGTTACTGACGTTAACACTGGTATAATATTGAGTAAAAACTCACACAATAAAGTATCATAGAAATATAATCCTAAGTAAAACTAAGATAATAGAACACAATAGATATGTTAGATACGCTTTCCTCTATGGTAATTCTTCACTCCATACTCACAGTAGCAACGATGAATGTTCTACCCATGTTGTCTAGGGAAGGACAACTGAGTGTCCAGCCACGAACAGAGTGCTGGTTAATCTGAGGTCAAGCCTGGAGAAAATGCTTCTTATATAGGCAGATATCGCGAGGGTAATACGTCAGGCGTGTGAGTCATACATCAAACTCACACCGAGCTCATACAATAATCTACCTAACCGACATGCTTAATTCACGAGGTGACGCAGCTTTGTTTTCATAACATTTTGTTCCGCGGCTGATCCTGTTTTTGCCGCGGTGATTGTGTTTTGGCTTAGAGAGATAAGCGGGTGCGTTAATGGGCAATTACAATTGTGTATAGGTTGGTAAATGAACAGTGGGGACAATCATGTGTTGGAGTCCGTGTTGTGTTTTAGCGGTCGATACCGCTGTTGTCATCGGAAAATATTGCCGGTGAAGATGATGATGACACGAGTGGTGTCGCAGCCCTCGGGGCACCACATTCATCGTTTTTTTTATCCCCGTTTCCTTCCTCGCGCCGTGAAACCCTCGTGCCCGCCGCCGCCGCCACGCCATTAGATTGATTGCATCCTCAGGTGGCTTCGTCGGGTGGTTGGTCAGGAGGTTACTTTTCATTGCCGCCTTGCTACGGCCTGCTGACTTGCTGGGATGGTGTGGCTCTGTGTTTGGTGTGTGTGTGTGTGTGTGTGTGTGTGTGTGTGTGTGTTTGGTGTGTGTGTGTGTGTGTGTGTCCCTATAACTTCCTCTCTCTGTATATCTTTATCTGTCTGTCTGTTTGTCTGTGTCTGTCTATTTATCAGTATCTATCTATCCATCTTTTTTTATCTCTATCTTTCTATCTATCTCTCCTATAAAACTAAACGAGAGAGAGAGAGAGAGAGAGAGAGAGAGAGAGAGAGAGAGAGAGAGAGAGAGAGAGAGAGAGAGAGAGAGAGAGAGAGAGAGATTAATCACTGCACTGTATTATACTTCTTTACAACTGAAATTAGTACGAACGTGATGTATTTTTGCCAGAATTATAATGCAACTCAGTGTATGACTTGACCCACAAAATTGTATTGCTGGAACGTATCAGTTTAACATGAGCTGCTGTTCTCTTTTCTTTTATTCTTATTTTTTTAACTCCTTTGGAACTGAACTTAATATTAACGTCAATTTTTTAACATAATTATAACGCAACTTAATCTACGACTTGACCCAAAGATTCATAGCACCGGATAACATGAATGTCACACTTACTGCTAAAATTTCTTGCTATTTTTGTTTCGGCTTCTTGGACCACTACTTCGGTACAACAAATTAGTATGAACGTCGATTTTTTGGACATGATATTGACTCAGTCTTAAATTAGTGTGGGGTGGAGTCGACGGGTGAGTGAAGCGACGCGCCTTCTGGCCTATGCTCCCCGTTAGTTATAGGTTGGTATTATAAAACACTTTTGCTTCTTACATCAGCTATTTCTAAAGGTCAAAGAGGGGGTCAGTCGGGTTCTAATGAGTGTTCCTTCAGGTTCATGGTACAGAAGGAGGGTCAGACTACCACCAGGGTCATAAAACTACTCCTGGAAATGCCCAAAACGTCTATGAAAGCCTTGTCAAGTATGTGTTCTTGGGGGACGAACTGTCTTATAATACGACCCTTATATAGTCCCACCCAGCTGTGCAGTCAGCTCGGGCGGCCGGTCGGAAAGTTCCCTGGCCATAGCGCTGACATGTCTTTCTTAAGTATACAGAATATTTGATACACTTTCAAATAGTACGTAAGATGCCACATAAGGGGGAGAGTGATGTATTGGGGAGGAGAGGGGAGGGGGGGGGGGGGCAGCGCTGTGAGGAGGTTCGGGTCACACCCAGACTGGCTTCGTATTTGTGTCGGGCTTTAGTTACTATCAGTTTCTCACCTACTGCGTTTTTTTCTTGTTTACTCTTCTACTGAAAGGAAAATATTTTTCAGTATTTTTTTCTTCCTCCTTCCCTCCCTCGGGCCCTTTTCCTGAGTTTGTTCTGCATCTACCAAGTACTCTCTCACTTCAGACACACCGAACACACACACACACACACACACACACACACACACACACACACACACACACTCTCGCACTTTAATTAAAACAAATTTCCTTGTGTGTTTATTTAATAATTATCTTCATCCGCTGTTCTCTCTCTCTCTCTCTCTCTCTCTCTCTCTCTCTCTCTCTCTCTCTCTCTCTCTCTCTCTCTCTCTCTCTCTCTCTCTCTCTCTCAGACTAAGAGAGAGAGAGAGAGAGTTTGTTGTTTAGCGTTTCATCATACACTGGTACGGTCTGTGTGTGTGTGTGTGTGTGTGTGTGTGTGTGTGTGTGTGTGTGTGTGTGTGTGTGTATTCAATTTTACGCTTTTTTTTTACGCATTCCTCTCGAGTGCAAACTCCTGGAGGTAGAGAGAACAACTGTTCCCATGAAGACAAGGAGAACAAATAATGCCACAAGCCCACCATGGATGACTACCCAGGTTCGACGGGCGATTAATTTAAAGAAGAGAAAATACAACTCGCCCAAAGAAAACGGCACTGACGAGGCACGCGAACAATACCATCAAAGCCTCAGAGCTTGCAGAACACTCATTCGCCAGCGTAAACGCGACTATGAAAAGCAAATTGCACGCGAAGCCAAGTCCAACCCGAAAAAGTTCTTCACGTATATAAGAACCAAAAAGAAGACAAAAAGCAATATCGGTCCCTGAAAAGATGAAAGTGACGTACTAACACAGGACAGTAGACAAATGGTCGAAATCCTAAACAGAAACTTCGCGTCTGTGTTCACGGTCGAGAATACCCAGTCCGTACCCGAGAGCCCTACCCCACCGATGGGAATCACTCCCCTAGAAATTGGCACAATCGAAGAACGGGATGTGAAGAAGTACCTAGACAAACTCGAGACAAACAAGTCCACCGGACCCGACGACTTGTCACCCAGGCTGCTCAAGGAACTCAAGCAGCAAATCCTCAAACCACTCACCACCATCTACAATCTGTCACTACAACAAAACAAAGTCCCAAAAGACTGGAAACAAGCGAATGTAACTCCGATATACAAAAAGGGAGACAAAAGTGTGGCCCTAAACTACAGACCAATCAGCCTGACCTCTGTGGCGGGAAAAATCCTCGAGAAGATCATCAGAGAGAAACTCGTTAGGTTCCTTGAAGACAACAACATCATTTCCGATGCTCAGCACGGTTTCAGGAACAAGCGCTCATGCTTAACCAATTTATTGGACTTCTTCCAAGGTATCTATGAAAACTGGGATAATCATATCCCCAGCGATGTTATATATCTAGACTTTCAGAAAGCCTTTGACAAAGTGCCACACGAAAGACTCCTCAAGAAACTCAAGTCGGCGGGATTAGGCGGCAATCTGACAGCGTGGATCAAGGACTGGCTCACTGGAAGAAAACAACGAGTTGTACTCAACGGACAGGCCTCCGAGTGGCTCTCGGTCACAAGTGGAGTGCCACAGGGGTCAGTGCTGGGACCCATACTTTTCATCATATATATCAACGACCTAGAACTAGGATTGAAATCCAATCTTTCAAAATTTGCCAACGACACAAAGGTGGGTGGGAAGGCCCTCACAACGGCAGACTGCAAAATTATCCAGAGAGATCTGGACCAGATCACTCGGTGGTCAGAAAAATGGCAGATGTCCTTCAACACTGCCAAATGTAAAGTAATGCATATCTGATCCAGAAACAGCAACCACACATACCACATGGGTGGCGAACCACTACATGTTGTGCAAGAGGAAAGAGACCTCGGGGTCACCATCAGCAGTGACTTGAAACAAATAAAACACTGCAAGTCCGCCTGTAAGAAAGCCAATACAATGCTTGGGTTCATATCGAGGAACTTCGAATACAAGACGCCGGGAGTTATGTTATCCTTGTACAATTCGCTGGTAAGGCCCCACCTGGAATACGCCGTGCAATTCTGGTCTCCTAATTACAGGAAAGACATTGAATTACTTGAGAGAGTACAGCGCCGCGCCACGAAGATGATACCATCACTGAGGACGAAGCCCTATGAAGAGCGACTCGAGCGACTCAACCTCTTCACGTTGGAAAAGAGACGCCTGCGGGGAGACATGATACAAGTCTTTAAGTACCTGAACAAGCTCAGCAACGTTGATCACTCCAAACTCTTCACGCTACAAACTAACCTGAGAACAAGAAACAACGGAAAAACAATTCAAGCAAGGCGATGCAATACCGACATCGGCAGGAGTTATTTCTCGAATAGAGTTGTTCGCCACTGGAACAGCCTTCCTGCAGAAGTGGTTAGCGCAGAGACCATCAACTCCTTCAAGAAACACATTGATCGCCACTTTGCTGCATCGGGAGTGAACTGAACGTTCCCAAGAGTAGATACACAAGTGCTTTAATCCTTCCCTGCAAGCCACTCCTATGGCAAACGGAATGATTAAATCACTGAACGCAGGCAGCCTAGTAATGAGCCAACAGGCTTTCTGCTGCCTGCTAGTCCATGTTTCCATGTTTCCTCCTCCTCCTCCTCCTCCTCCTCCTCCTCCTCCTCCTCCCTTTTCCAACGCTGCCAGGCGGACAAACAACTACTATAAGACCCACAATAATCTTTCTTTGGTTATTTCTCTCCTCCTTCCCTCTTTATCTATGCCTCCCTTCTTCCCCTCTCTTTCTCCCCTCTTCTTACTATTTCTCATTATCTTTTTCCTCACTTACAATTTCTTTCTTCCCTTTCTACACCTCCCTTCTTTCCCTTCCTTGTTTTTCTGTCTCCTTAGTGCCTTGTGTCCTTCATGGCTCCCTCTTCATCACCACTCATCTCTCTTTCTTCTTCACCGTCCCTGTCATTATCTTCTCTCATTTGGCGTTGGTTTTCTCAGACGCTTCCGCCTTTCCCTCATATCAACTCTTTCCAGTGGCCGTAAAGGAGATTAATCGGGTTCTTATGAGTGTTCCTTCATGGTCATGGTTACAGAAACTTTGTTAGACTATCACCAGGGTCATAAAACTACCCCTGGAAATACTAAAAACAACCCCTATGGAAACCTTGTCAAATGTATGTGTGTGTACTTGGGCGCCACAATGCTTAAGAATATGACCCGTAGTGTACCAGACACCTCTCCTTGTACGCAAGGTTGAATTACGAGTTTTAAGAGCGAAATATGAGTAGATCCAAGTGTTTATCTTTTGCTTTACACGTTTTCTTACATTAATGCGGAATAATATTGGATTACCACGTGTTGTTATGGGATTTTTACTGTTTCCTTCCTCGAGAATCACCTTACTCAGCCTCGCGTGGAAAGAAGGTCCCTGGATGTGTGCGTACCGGGTTGTGTGTGTTGGGTCGTTATTTTTGTACGCTAGATTCAGGTTTTGTGAGACAGTATATTTTAGGTGTCTCTGTATAATAGTATAATAATATAATAATGTACAATAGCAGGTAAATTGTTTTTGGCGGACACGGGTTAAGGTTGTGTGTGTGTGTGTGTGTGTGTGTGTGTGTGTGTGTGTGTGTGTGAGAGAGAGAGAGACAAGACCTACGCTGCTGCCTTACTTAAACTTTCTATTACTTATACATCTAACTCGCGTGTTTGGTATTCTCTTCATGAGTTATACAAGACCTACGCTGCTGCCTTACTTAAACTTTCTATTACTTATACATCTAACTCGCGTGTTTGGTATTCCCTCTATGAGTTATACAAGACCTACGCTTCTAAACTTAAACTTTCTATTACTTATACATCTAACTCGCGTGTTTGGTATTCCCTCTATGAGTTATACAAGACTTACGCTGCTGCCTTACTTCTACTTTCTGTTACTATACATCTAACTTGCTTATATGGTAAGGTTAACATGAGCTGGGGAACGATAAAGGCGTGATATAGGTGAACAAAAAAATATGGTAGAGGAGGCACTACAGGATTACATAAGCAAATAAGAACGTAAGGAGTCTGGAAGAGGCACTCACTGTAAGCTTCCATTGATCCTTTTTTTTTTTTTACCGCAGAGGAGTCAGTTCAAGGGCATAAAAAAAAGGTAACAAATGTGAAAAAAAGCCCGCTACTCACTGCTCCTATAAAGAGTTAGAGGAGTGGCCGAAAGAGAGGTCTATTTCGGGAGGAGAGGTGTCCTGATACCCTCCTCTTGAAAGAGTTCAAGTCGTAGGCAGGAGGAAATACAGATGAAATAAGATTGTTCCAGAGTTTACCAGCGTGAGGGATGAAAGAGTGAAGATGCTGGTTAATTCTTGCATAAGGGATTTGAACAGTAAAGGGATGAGCTTGAGTAGAAAGTCGTGTGTTGCGAGGCCGCGGGAGGAGGGGAGGCATGCAGTTAGCAAGTTCAGAAGAGCAGTCACCATGAAAATATCGATAGAAGATAGAAAGAGAGGCAACATGGCGGCGAAATTTAAGAGGTAGAAGACTATCAGTAAGAGGAGGAGAGCTGATGAGACGAAGAGCCTTAGACTCCACTCTGTCCAAGAGAGCTGTGTGAGTGGAGCCCCCCCACACGTGAGATGCATACTCAATACGAGGGCGGACAAGGCCCCTGTAAATGGATAGCAATTGTGCAGGTGAGAAGAACTGGCGGAGACGGTACAGAACGCCCAGCCTCGAGGAAGCTGATTTAGGTAGAGTTGCTGAGTTAGTTAATAAAAATAGATGATTCACGTGAACGAAACGGATTTAGATGAGAGAGAAAGCACTCACTACAAGGGCCCATTAATCCTCGCTGAGTTAGGTAATGAAAAACCATGATACACGCGAACACAACTGGTTCAGATGGAAGAGCAGGCACTGAATCTAAAGGCTCATTAAGCCTTGCTGCAGCCTGGATTAGCAACGCCACCACTGATGCCCCGCCATGTGTTTCCTGCGAGACTGGGGGAGGGGGAGGGGGGGGAGGCTGCGGGACACCAAAGGAAGGTATAAAATAAAGTCTAACAAAACACACTCCAGCCACGTTATTTATAGTTTCAAGCAAGGCGAATATAATGAGTTTTTGGCGTTTATTCCAACCTGATATGGTTCTTCTGCTTGTGTCTCGAGGTGAGGAAAGACCAAGGGAAGGTATATTGAAAGGCCAAAGAAAACATAATCCAGTTACGTTATTAACTGTTTCAAGCAAGACGAATATAATGAGTTCTTGTTCCTTATTCCAACCTGATATGATTCTTCTGCTTGTGTCTCGAGGTGAGGGACGACTAAGATAAAGTATATTAAAAGGCCTAAGAAAACAATCCAGCCGCTCCTCCATGCATGACAAGCTTGTGGTGAAGGGAATGTGTTGCTGCATGGTTGGCTGTCGCTCATGCAGGTTCTGAGCAGAGTATAAGTATGGTGGGTAAACACATTCTGATTTAAGAACATTGCAATAATTTTTCTTCAACTCTAATGTACTAAAGTTGGTTATGTATCATCTCAACCTCTCATCGTGATTGTTACGGATTTTTTTCCAGTTTATTGCCAAGAAAAATTTCCATTGGTTCTTGGCGTATTGCTATTTTTTTTAATCTCTCTCTCTCTCTCTCTCTGCATAAGAAACCCGATGTTAATGAGGTAGTTGCTCTCTCAAGACGTTTTGTTAATATATCTTTTGTCTGTCTAAGAATCTCGGCGATAGTGAAGTATTTGTTCTCCTTCCACGTTTTGTTAATATACCTTTTGTCTGTCTCTCTAAGAAGCTTGACGTTACGGAAGTAGTTGCTCTCTCGCGACGTTTTGTTAATATATCTTTTGTCTGACTCTAGGAAGCTCGACGTTATTGGAGTAGTTTTTTTCTTTCGATCCGCTACACTCGACTTTCTACTCTAGTTCATCCCTTTACTGTCCAAATCCCGTACGCAAGAGTTAACCAGCATCTTCATTCCTTCATCCCTTGCACTGGTAAACTCTGGAACAGTCTTTCTTCGTCTGTACTTCCTCCTGCCCACGACTTTAATTCTTTTAAGAGGAAATTGACCTCTCTTTTGACCACTCTTCTGAAGTTTATACAAGGGCAGTGTTTAGCGGGCTTTTTTTTTCTTACTATTTTTTTTTGCCTTCGAGCTGCTTCCTTTACTGTAAAAAAAATAACGTTATGACTCCTGCACAACAATTATACGTAAAAGAAAGGCAGCCACACAGTCACCGGGTACGAAAAAAAGCTATGAACTAACTTTTTGGCGGGAAACAAAGGGGGGGGGGGGGGCGTGAGGGAGAATCCTTACCTGACCTTCTTTCTTTCTTCCTCTTTCGTGTGGCCGAGACTTTTTCCATTACATTTGAATTTCCATTTCCCACATTTTCTTCTTTTCTTCTGGAACTAGTTAAGGAACACTCGATATAGTTGCATTGAAAGCTGTTGGGATAGTTTTTTTATTTAATCTATTTATCTGTGTGTGTATCTATCAGTATATCAGTCTATCTATATGTGTGTTTGTTTGATATTTTTACACTGAAAGCTGTTGAAATAGTTTTTATTTAATCTATTTATCTATCTCTGTGTGTCTATCAGTATATCAGTCTATCTATATGTGTGTTTGTTTGTTATTTTTGCATTGAAAGCTGTTGGGATAGTTTTAATTTTATCTATCTATCTCAGTGTGTCTATCAGTATATCAGTCTATCTATATGTGTGTTTGTTTGTTATTTTTGCATTGAAAGCTGTTGGGATAGTTTTAATTTTATCTATCTATCTCAGTGTGTCTATCAGTATATCAGTCTATCTATATGTGTTTGTTTGTTATTTTGTCTGTTTCCAAAGGCCACAAAGGAGATTAGTCAGGTTCTCAGGAGTGTTTTCACGTTCGGCCTTGTCAGACTATCACAAGGCTCATAAAACTACCCTTGGAAATACAACAACAGCCTCTTGGAAAGCCTTACCAACTTTGGGGAAATGTATAAATCCAGAAATGTTTTGGAGTATGGACGCACAAAAATAATGAACTTCTTCTTGCCTCCAGCTACAAAAAAATAATGTGGCTGGATTTTGTTTTGCTAGGGCTTATATTTATCGTTCCCTTGGTCTTCCCTCACCTCGAGACAGAAGGGGAAGAATCATATCAGGTTGGAATAATTGCCAAAAGACTAATTATATTCGTCTTGCTTCAAACTATAAATAACGTGGCTGGATTATGCTTTGCTAGACCTTATTATATACCTTCCCTTGGCCTTCCCTCACCTCGAGACAGAAGTGGAGTCTCGTATCAGGCCTAAAACTCATTCTCTTCGCCTTACTCCCAAATACAAATAACGTGGCTGGACTTTATTTTCCTAGACCATATATTATACCTTCGTCTGTCTTTCCCTCACCTGGAGACAAGCGTAGAAGTGGGGTTGGAATATTGGCCTAAAACTCATTATCTTCGTCTTGCTTTAAACTACAAATAACGTGGGTAGATTTTTTTTTTCCCCAGACCTTATATTAAACCTTCCCTTAGTCTTCCTTCACCTTGAGGCAGAAGGAGAAGAATCATATCAGGTTGGAATAAGGACTCTAAAAACTCATTAACTTCGCCTTGCTACTATAAATTACTTGCCTGGAGTTTGTTTTGGTAGACCTTATAGTATACCTCCCCTTAGTCTTCCCTCACCTCGAGACACAAGCAGAAGAATCATATCAGGCTGGAATACTGGCCTAAAAACATATTCTTTTTCGCTTTGCTTCCAACTAGATGAATAACGTGGCTGGATTATGTTTTCTTAGACCTTTCAATATACCTTCCCTTGGTCTTCCCTCACCTCGAGACACAAGCAGAAGAATCATATCAGGTTGGAATACTGGACTAAAAACATATTCTTTTTCGCTTTGCTTCCAACTAGGGAGATGAGGTGGCTGGATTATGTTTTCTTAGACTTTTCAATATACCTTCCCTTGGTCTTCCCTCACCTCGAGACAGTTTCAGAGGGTCGGAATATGGACCAAAAACTCATTATCTTCGTCTTGCTCCCAACTACAAATAACGTGACTGGATTTTGTTTGCCTGGACCTTTTATCACACCTTTCCTTGGTCTTCCCTCACATCGAAGCGCAGGAGTCTCGTATCAGGTTGGGAGGCGAGAAGAAAGTTAGTGTATATGTATGGCGCCGCGCCGCACCTCCGGAATGAAAGAATTTGGTTTGCTGATCTTGCAGGATAAATTTGTGGCTTGTGTTTCCCTTACATACACACAAAAAAAAATAAAGTAGAAATAAAATACTGTCCCATCTTTCTCTTCCTTTGTTTTGTTTGTTTCTTCTTTTTCCTCTTTTAAGTCAGTCAGTTTTGGTGTGGCGATGCTTTGTATGTAAATTCGTATGTTTATATTTCTAGTTTTTCTACCTCTTCTTCTTCCCCCTTTTCTTTGCCTTCTCTTTTTTTTTTTTTTCATTCACTAGTTACTTCTCTTTCCCTTCTACCCCTCTTCATTTGCATGTTCACTCAATCCCGTTATTCTTTTGTTCTTTGTTTTTCTTCCTTTCCTGTTTTTAGTTATTCACTTTTTCTGGTTTTGAGTTTTTGTAGGTAAATTCCTGTTTTTTCTTTTATTTTTTCCTTCTCTTTTCCTCTTCTTCACCGTCTTTTTCTTTCTTCAGTTTCTTTCCCTTCTTTCTTTCTTTCTTTCTTCATTCATCACTTTTCTTCCCCCTTTTTCTTTCTTCATCCTTTACTTATATGTTGATTCATTCCTTCATTCGTTCTTATATGGATTATGTGAGGTCTGATTTCGCTTTTTATAGTTTATTGGTTGATGCGTATTTTTTTCTTCCTCTTTCCTTCCTTTCTTCCTTCCTCATTCTTTCATTCATTCATGTATAGATTGAGAGAAGTCTGATTTTGGTTTTATACTTCATAGATATATACGGACCTACATAATGTTTTTCTTTCTTTCTTTTTTTTTCCTTCCTTAATTTTTCCATCCTCATTCCTTCCTTCCTTCTTTCCTTCCTTCCTTCATATATTGACTAATAGTTATAAGCTCGCTTTTTACAGTTTATAAGTAAATGCGTACATATCTTTTTTTTTTTTTTTTTTGTCTACCTTTCTTTCTTCATTCCCTTCTCCCTCGTTCGTTCATGGAGTAATATAAGTTTGTTTTCCTCCGTAATCCAGCATGACCATCCACTCCTTACATAAGAACGCCTTTATACAGCATCATCCTGGCACGCCCTGACAGTTTATATTGAAATGCTTACATCTTTTCATTCTTTCTCTTTCTCTACATTCACTACTCATTCATTCATAGAGTAAGAGAGTTCTGATTCCTTGCTCTCTTCCTTCTTTCCTTCTTCCTTCTTTCCTTCCTTCCTCTCTTCATTCATTCATAGAGTAAGAGCGTTTTGATTCCCCTTGCTCCCTTCCTTCCTTCCTTCTTCTTCCTTCCTTCCTTCCTTCCTCTCTTCATTCATTCATAGAGTAAGAGAGTTCTGATTCCTGCTCCTTCCTTCCTTCCTTCCTTCTTCCTTCTTTCCTTCCTTCCTCTCTTCATTCATTCATAGAGTAAGAGAGTTCTGATTCCTGCTCCCTTCCTTCCTTCCTTCTTCCTTCTTTCCTTCCTTCCTCTCTTCATTCATTCATAGAGTAAGAGAGTTCTGATTCCTGCTCCTTCCTTCCTTCCTTCTTCCTTCTTTCCTTCCTTCCTCTCTTCATTCATTCATAGAGTAAGAGAGTTCTGATTCCCCTTGCTCCCTTCCTTCCTTCCTTCTTCCTTCTTTCCTTCCTTCCTCTCTTCATTCATTCATAGAGTAAGAGAGTTCTGATTCCCCTTGCTCCCTTCCTTCCTTCCTTCTTCCTTCTTTCCTTCCTTCCTCTCTTCTTCATTCATTGAGTAAAAGAGTTCTGATTCCCCTTGCTCCCTTCCTTCCTTCCTTCTTCTTTCTTTCCTTCCTTCCTCTCTTCATTCATTCATTGAGTAAGAGAGTTCTGATTCCCCTTTCTCCCTTCCTTCCTTCCTTCTTCCTTCCTTCCTTCCTTCCTTCTTCCTTCTTTCCTTCCTTCCTCTCTTCTTCATTCATTGAGTAAAAGAGTTCTGATTCCCCTTGCTCTCTTCCTTCCTTCCTTCTTCCTTCTTTCCTTCCTTCCTCTCTTCATTCATTCATTGAGTAAGAGTTCTAATTTCCCTCCTTAATCCATCATGACCACTCCCTATACAAAACGACGCCTATATTCATCGCCATCCCAGCAGCACACACCGGCACAGTCTTCCAATTAAAGCATCACCAGTCTCCCTCTCTCGCTGGGCCGCCGTGATTTGCCTTCCCTCGTCCGCCCCTCAGCCCCCTCTCATTTGCATGCCCGGCTAACGCTTTGTCGCTGTGTACGGTCCCCTTATCGGTGCTGGCTGGGCAAGGATGGGACGGGACTAGGCTGCGGAAGGGCCATTGATACCACACACACACACACACACACACACACACACGAGGACCCTTTGCCGCTAGTGTTCATCTGCTGCCATTACGAGTGTGTGCTGTGTGGACTTTGAGGACCTGCGTTGCCGTGTGATAACGTGGTGTCTGGATAAGAGGATGTTTGTATTGGTTTATTCTAATGCTTGTGGTGCGGGAGGCAGATGGGGAGCTGAACTGAGGCACACACCAAGATGAGCCTCACCTTCTGCCACGTTAAAAAGGCAGGTAGAGGGAGACGTGGAGTGATGGTGATTAGTTTGGCTACGATAGTGTTTTCATCCGTTCCTCCTTTTTTTTTCTTTCTTTTTTTTACAGCAAAGGAGACAGCTCAAGGGCACAAAAAAAGGAAACGATAATAATAAAAAAGCCCGCTACTCGCTACTCCTACAAAAAAAAATCAACTTTGCACTCACCCAAAATAATACGTCGTGTAAGGGTATACTCGTGCGTGGTAGATGGAGGGAGATGCAAAGTGATGAGGTTAGGTTAGGTTACAGTGGTGACTTGATGCGTTCCATCTTACGCCGCACTGACCTCTAATACATGTTAGTGCCGGAGTATTCTCGTAGTCATAAGTAAATAGGAGATGCATAATTGATATGTATAAGTAGATAGAGATACGCTGAATGATAAATGATAATAAATGATGAGTATGTCTTAATGATGATATTATCTCTCTCTCTCTCTCTCTCTCTCTCTCTCTCTCTCTCTCTCTCTCTCTCTCTCTCTCTCTCTCTCTCTCTCTCGATAGATAGATAGATAGATAGATAGAGAGAGAGAGAGAGAGAGAGAGAGAGAGAGAGAGAGAGAGATACATATTAAGTTATCTACCATCCACTTTTCTTACCTTATACTCATTCAAAGATCTACAGGGCTGTTGTTTTCTGTACTGGTATATATGTCTCTTCGTACACATATTGGTGTACGTTGATGTTATATACAAGTACAAAAAATATCCATTCAAAAGTATATCATTATTGTCGTATGTATATGTTATGAATGGCACGAAAAAGTTGGTATGTATAGTTGTGTTTGGTGTATGAAAGCATGGATGAAAATATTGCTGGTTCATTTTTCCATTTTTTTCCTTGTGTGTGGCAAGCTCGCCTCTTCCTCGCGTCCTCCGCTCTGTTCCTCCCTTGATATAATCCCTAAACCCATTTCCCTCTCGTTATTCTCTTCTCCCCATCCCTCGTATCGTTTTCCATCTCTTCACTCTTTCCTCACTTCCATATCCTCCTCCTCCTCCTCCTCCTCCTCCTCCTCCTCCTCCTCCTGTGTGAGAAATGGTCATGAAACTCAACGCTGCCATATTCGTGTGATGTATTTCCTTTCAGATCGCACAAAACATTTCCGATACTGTCTTTGTCACTGTGTGTGTGTGTGTGTGTGTGTGTGTGTGTGTGTGTGTGTGTGTGTGTGTGTGTGTGCACGCTCGTTTGTGTGTGAATGTGTGTGTGTGTGTGTGTGTGTGTGTGTGTGTGTGTGTGTGTGTGTTTTAAGATAGTAAGTAATGCCGACCACTAAATTTACACACACACGCACACACACACACACACACACACACACACACACACACACACACGCACACAGCCCTGCAAGCTACACTGAACTTGTCATCATGGAGAATATTTACGCGCCGTGTCGCATCCTGTCTTTGAGTGAGGAATCCTTGGTCTCGTAACCTGTTGGCCCGTCCATCACACGCACCCTTTGCCTCCTTGTGCTCGGAGTGGCGGTGTTTCTTGAGTTTTTTTCTTTTCCTTCATAATCTCTTGTGTTTTCTGTGTGTGTGTCTAGAGGGCGTGGCTGAGAAACATATTGGCAGACACTTTCGGCTTTAAACATCATTTGCTTCCAAAGGCCAAGTGGCTTGTAGTTCTAGTCGCTTTCGGCTCTCACAGCAACTATTTCCAGAGGACACAGAGGAGATTACCTGGGTTTTCATAGGTGTTTTTCTTTTTTTTTTATTCGTTTTGCCTATGGCACCGGGAAGCTTTCTTGGTGGGCCATGGTGGTCGGCCCCAGTCCGTAATGACGCAGGGAAGTGTTTATAGTGGCGCCATCTTGCTTGGCTCTTGGTGCTCCCCCTGGGAGCTCATCTTTGATTCTCTTTTAGAGAGAATCTAGAGTCCGGGTTGATAGGCGGCCTTCAGGACAGCATGTGGGTAGTCTTAGGCCACTCGGCGATGACTGTAAAATTGCCAGCTTGGTTGTAGCAGCGGGCGTGACAAACTTGCGTCCTCCTGGACCCCGCGCCCGAACGCTGACCACTCAGCCACAGCCTCCTTATGGTGTAAAGTCTTGTAGGCTTATAAAACTACCCATGGACATACTAACACAACCTCTACAAAAACCTTATCTTATATGTGTGTTTAAAGCCCGTAACGTTTAGTAAGAGTATTGCCAGTGAGGGACAGCCTTATGCCAGCGCGGACACCTTGGGAGCACTTTAGGTTTTTCAATGGTCGGGTTCTCACAGTGGCGTACCCAGAAAATTGATAAGGGGGGGGCTAATATATATATATATATATATATATATATATAGAGAGAGAGAGAGAGAGAGAGAGAGAGAGAGAGAGAGAGAGAGAGAGAATTTTTCTGCGTCCAGTATTATTGCAAGCGCAGGGATCCCATACAGCTCGAGGATTCGGGGTAGATCGCTAGGGTACATTTATTATTTTTTATAGATACATGCATTGATACATACATATACATACATTGTACATTTTAGAAGTTTGTTGGTAGCATTTAAGTACAACATAAATCTGGGAGATTTAAATAATCTTAAAAGTACTAATTTTATGTTACTTGAGCGAACATTACTTTTAAAATCTTGTTCATTTCTGTAATTTGGACTGCAAAAATTTACCCTCGAAACAACATTACTTACTTTAGAACTACATGTTCTGATAAAAAAAGTAATATACTGGCAAGGAATTTTTTTTATATTCATATAACATGTATAATCTTCGTTTATACAGGCTGCTGCTGTAATACATGTTTTTACAAGATACATGGAAACTGGGTCAGTTATTTTATGAATATAAAATAAAAATTAACTGGATGAATTAGATTAGTTACTGTTAACAACAATACATTGAAACTGGTTTACCTCAAATTTATGCGTCTGTTCTTACGTGCAAATTCATCAAGGACTTCATGATCAAGATTTGTGTCACAATAGACAAAATATGGCCAGTCCATCTAAACGACTTTCACTTATTGCGTTCCTAAGGTATGTTTTAAGCAATTTAAGGGCACTTAATAATCGCTCATTGGTGGAAGTGCTAACAGGTAGGGTTGAAAAAATTGCAATAAGGTGGAAAATTTTGTATATGTGCCCAATTTTTTTGGCACATGCCAATGTCTTAACAACTTGCTTTGACCTCTCATGAGATTAACGACGCTTCCAATAACTGTGCCCCCGTAGATATTCATCTTCAACGAGATCTGCATCTCCATCAAAAAAATTTCCATAAAATTCAACTGCCTCCTTCAGTTCACTAAAATCAGTATCGACTGAAAGAGAGGGAACAAGATTTACCAACAAAAAACTCCTAATGTGTTTAGATGCAAACCTTTCCCTGAGTTGTGCTATAGCAGTGTCCGAAAATGGGAGAAAAATAGCTCTTCGATAGTACTCCTATGGAGTTGCTGTTGGAGGGTTAGCCTTAATTATGTTTCTGATGACCACTGATTGTTTAAGGCTTCTAGATGATATCTCCGTGCCTTTCCTCAGCTTGGGCAAAAAGTTGGTTGAACTTATTTCCATCACGATAGGACTTAAATTCATACATGCAGCTCTGTGTAGCTACACTTCCAAGAGCACCCATCAGCTCTTGTTGTGACCCCTGCAGTTTTCTGGCAAGGGTTTAGTGACACTTACAACTGAGGTGAGCACTTCCAAACTCATGAGAAAACCTGGGTCAGTTATTGCTTTAGGTTAGGCTTGGCTGCTGCTTCTTCACTTAACGTGTTTTGCAGTAGGCTAATTATTCTTAATCATTATTTCATTATTTACCTACCTGATTAACTGAATTATCCGGGGCATCAGCCAAGTCAGTGGTGACTTTCTTACACCAGATAGAGTACGTACGAGAAGCGTTTTGTGACCAAGGAGGAAATATGTAAAGAATGGAAAGGCACAAATCCCAAGCCTGCGTGAATTCAAGAAATGACACACGCTATAGTAAAAAAGTACTACATAAACAGAAAATGAAGTCTATCAATCATAATTTTAAGAAATTTGGAATTTGTGGTCAGAAAATATTATACGGATAACATGAATAGGCTATGTGAGCCTACGTCGTCAATGAATGTTTCTCAAAATAGATCACCTGCTCTTATTCAACTCAGCAGCTCCAGTGTTCAGGTGCTGAACATACAATAGTTACTCAGCCACTCTACACTGTCCATGGTCAAGCACTAAACGGTCAATAAAGGTGGTAATATAGCGGCAAAGGTCGACCTTACAGGTCCCATACGCGTCTCGCGTCGCCTGCCACTCTCCCCGTCATAATACAGAAGCACATTAAATACTCACCACTGTCACCAGACAAGTTCACTTGGTGCCTCTACAGTATAATTATATAGTCCTCCAATCACTTTGACTGCGCCTTACACCTAAAATCAAGTAAATCTGAGAGGCAAGAAGGAGAGAAGGCACACTTACGACTTTCGTGCTCTCTCTGCCAGAGCCATCCCAATCTCGTATTCCTCTTCTTCCTGTCTCCTCGCTCCCGCTACAAACAGTCAAACACCCCTCCGCCGTTTTCAGTTGACAGCTTGACACCGCACTCTTCACACAATTTTATGAACCCATCATTTAACACCTTACTTTTTTTTCACTCAGAGCGCACACCTTATATCCTACCATTAACTCAAAACAAAACCAAAGGGGAAATAACTCGGTCAGTCGATGCCACTGAGCTCTCAACTACACACACACACACACACACACACACACACACACACACACACACACACACACATTCGTAATCGTAATACTAATATACATATTCCTATTATTTTCCTGTAACATTTATTTATTCATTATTATTTTTCTTTGCAAAAGGGGGGGGCCATGGCCCCATGGCCCCTCCCCTCGGTACGCCACTGGCCCTCATGAGTGTTTTAATGTTAATGGTGCAGAAGCCTTGTCATACTCACACTAGGCTTATAAAACTACCAATGGAAATGCTAACAGAACCTCTAGGAAAGTGTTACCAGATGGTTAAGAGTATGGGCCAGTGAGGGAAGACCTAATGCACGCGCGGACACCTTGGGATCACTTTAGGGGCAGCCCGCGGCGCTGCACTCCGTTTACGGCCACCCGGGGGTTGGTGGGTCGGGGTGTCGGCGCGGCGGACACTCCAACCCATCGCCGTGCTGTAGTCAGTAACCCGGACGGTAACTTTAACTAACAGACTGCGGGACTTTGGTGGTCAAGGGAGTTGTGGTTGTTGTTGTTGTTGTTTTTGTTTTTGTTGTTGTTTTTGTTTTTGTTGTTGTTGTTGTTGTTGTACTTGTAAATGTAGTTGTTGTGTGTATCTACCTGTCTGTCTATGTGTGTGTGGGGGAGGGTCTTTGTGTGTGTGTGTGTGTGTGTGTGTGTGTGTGTGTGTGTGTGTGTGTGCTTACAGGTTTTATTATAATGAACTGACTTTGCCTCGCCTCTTAACACGATCTGAAAAACAGCTTATAAAAGACGGGAGCTAATACTTCTTAAGAGGTAAAACTTCCTAAAGACGCGTCCAAAGGCGAGACGAGGACACGTGTGAAGGCGCTGCTCATGCCCGCTCGGGAATATTATAAGAAGAAACATTTTGTAGCGGCAAGTATCACGTTACGACGGTGTATTTATCTTATTTTATATATTTGTTTATTTATATATTTAATTTTTTCTTTTTTTATTCATTTTTATTTTTTATTGCTTTTATTTTCTACTTTTATTTGATTTTATTTGTATTTATTTTATTTTTATTGTCTTTCTAATTTCCATTTTTTTTCTTATTTATTTATTTACTTGATTTTTTATTCCATTTATTTTCTTCTTTTCTTTTTTCTTTTATTTAATTTTTTATTTATGTATTTTTTTTCTTTTGTATTTGATTTTTGTTGTTGTTGTTGTTGGATCCTACTCAAGAAAGGCCGCGCCATAATCCTTCCTCCGCCGTGCCCGGGGAAGGTAGAAGCGAAAGTACAATCGCCATAAGCCACTTAGTCTCGCTGTGTGTTGTGCCGGGCCGGCGGTGTGCTGCGTGGCGGCGGACGAAGTAATAACGGCGGCGGGGAGGCAGCCTCGCAGCGGGCGGCTAATAAGTGTTGGTAAGGTAAAGTTGGGGCATACGCTATTGCTGCGCGTGGCGGCGGTGCTCATCTCCGTCCCGTTGGCCCTTTGAGCGTGTGGTGGGAGAGAACCATTAACCCGACACAGGCCAGTGTGATGTCCAGGTCACCACAGTTTACCTTCCCAGAGGGTCTCCATTTAACATTTATCGACCAACCCGAAAGGGATGATGATCTGGGTAGACTGCACGCCGACCGTCCAGGCCGGGATTCGAACCCAGGCTCGCAGATTCTTAGTCACGGGTTTAAAATTCTTATCGTGGATTTATGAAGAGGAACGGAGTGAAGCAAGGCAGGAGATGTGTAAAACAAGAAACCCTTAATTA
>NC_066576.1:881858-914358 GCF_024679095.1 Eriocheir sinensis | reverse complement strand
TTTCCGGCTGTACGTATCAAATATCGTTTTTCTCGTGCTGGAAATTGGTTATACACACCCGTAACCTCAGAACAAGCTTACTATCTTTTAACAATGGGCAGCAGTGATATCATTCTGTCATTCGTCCGCAGTGAATGACTTTAAACGAATATACCGCGAAGTGTAGCGGTCGATGCTTGTTAGTAGTGATAGAGCTCTTGTCCCTTTGTGCGTGTGTGCCCTTGTGTGCTCATGGGAAGCCTTAGCAAGCAGACCATCAGGACAGAAGCACTATACTCTAGGGGCATCGGCAAGAACTCAACCAGCGCTGCAAAACATTGAAGAACGAAACTCAAAAGATGTCTGTAGCCTTATTAGCTGGTGCTTTAAGGGAAGGCGGGAAAGGTAACACTAGCATATTCTGTTTACGTTGACAAAAACTCCTTCACCACTGACAAAAACAAAAACAAAAGAATCAAAAGAAATCTTCACACCTGATTAGTTTTTATGGGCGAAGGTTCGAAAGGATGGAAAATACAGGGTCTTCTAAGGGTGAATTTTTTCGCACGGGACTCGGGGAGGCAGAGTCTTCCCTTGTGATGGAGGCGACAAGGCTGCCTTCTGGGTGCAGGCGAGGCGGGAAAGATGGGGTAAAAAGTTTGAAGTATTTTGGCGAGGCGCCGGAGATCACCAGGAGAGTTAGAAACGGTAAGGTGCTGACACTCCTTGCTCCGGAAAGTTTGGAGAGTGTCGAAAAGTAGATTGGGCTCGATTTTGGGGAGAAATATTATGGAATTACCGATTTTTTTTTATTGGCCTATACTTGTAATGAAAGTTGTATTGATTTTTGTTTTTAGCTACAAAATATACGCTCTTAATATAATGGAGCTCATACGCCTGTACTAGACGCTCAGCTGTGAATGCTCTGCCCAGAAAGAACAGTGTGTGATATGGAACAGTGGTCCGTAAAGGAGGTGGTGGCAAGTTGAGAGAATGGTGTCTTTTCAGAACTGCCTCTCTTATGGGTTACCAAGAAAAGTTGTATTGGGTTTTCTGCCTGGTAGATAGACACTTGTACCAGACGCTCAGCTGTCAATGCACTGCCCAGACGGAATAGTGTGTGATATGGAACAGCGGTCAGTAGATGTGGTGCTGGCAAATTGAGTACGGTGTTATCTCTGAACTGCCTTTCTTTTATGGGTTACCAGGGAAAGATGATTAGACACACCACTGCGCCAGACTCGGAACAGTGTGTGATATAGAACATTGGTCAGTAGATGAGGTGCTGGCAAGTTGTGGGCAGCGTCACTAACTTGGTATTGATGGAAAACATAACTCGTGGCGACACAAACACCTCGACGCTCCACCACACCCCTCATGTGTATATTTTATTTGTCCTTTGTTGTGGGAAGAATCTTTTACCTCCGTCCCTCAAGATCATAATGAAAGAAGAGTTGTTAGAAAATGACGTCTATTGAAAAACTCCTTACTAAATCAAGAGGAGAAAGAGGAGGAGGAGGAGGAGGAGGAGCGTAAGAGGAAGTACGAGAGAAAGAGAGTGAAAGAAAGGAGGAAGAAGGAGATGAAGAATGAGGAGGAAGAGAGAAAGAATAGGAGGAGGAAGAGTAAGATGAAAAGTAAAAAAAGATGAGGAGCAGGAGGAGGAAGAGAAGGAGGAGGAGGATGTGGTGAGGTAAAGAGGGAGAGGAGAAGACTTGGAGTAGTAGGATATTAGCAGGAGCAGGGGGAGAAAGAGGCGGAGGAAGTATAGTAAGTTTACGAGGAAGAGGAATAAGAGTGGATTTAAAAGCATCAAATCGAAGTTAGTATACGTCATGGTGAGTTGCTTTATTCATTCATTCATCGTTCCATCACATGTCCAGTGCTGTAACTCTGCCTTCAGGCCGTACACTCGTCCATTGCCTCAAAGCTGTGTGGCAGGCAGGCGTCCTCGCAGAAGCCGGCATCATTTATATTTTGTCTTGAGAGCAAAGAATCGCAGCTTCACCTTCACTGTATGTATGCACATTTCTGGTTAGTTTCTGAAGTCTGTTGTTCCTCGTCCCTTGATACAGGTACGAGCACGTTAAATCCGCCGCGTGTTCGTTCCTGCCGACTCAGGTAAGGATCAGTGTGTTGCGTTTCCTCTCACTGCAAGGGTCATGTTTTGGCACTTTCCTTCCTTCCTTCCTACACGTGGCAAGATCACGGTGCCTTTTCCCTCCACCTTTAAGCCGCGACGACAGACCACCACGGAGCCTCCCTTGCCTGCCTCTGCCTGCCGTTGTCAGTCCTGAAGGAAGCCTTGCCGGCTTCAGGCTTCACGTCCACCCTTAAGTCAGGGAGTACAGACCAGTGAATCTCGTCCCGCTATTTTCAGTCATTCCGTCATTACATTACCGACGTCTTCGCTAATTACCCGCCAAGATGAATGCCGGGAAGGCGTGCATCGCCGCCTGACGACGTGACCTCCTTAGAGGAAGATAAATACCGCCGCTTCGTCAGAAAATTTTTGCGAGGGAGCGTAAAAATGTGTGAGCTGTGGCCGGCGGGCCTCGCCGCGCACCGCCAGGCGGGCCAGCAAGAAGTGTGTATGCTACTGTGCGTGAGTGAGGCGCCTGAGAAATGACCGGCCAGATTTAAAGTCTTCCGCAGAGGAACTCCTTTCGTGAAAACATTTCTCTGCATTCCGAGCGCCTGGGCCCAGTGAAGGACTGCGCCGATATATTCACATCCCCGTGCAGGAACACCCGGCCTGGGAAATAAATGTTTGGGGAAAAAGATGAGGTGTTAAAAACTGTGATATATTCCCCTGCTTACCCGAACGCCTGTCCCGCAGCCACCGCGTCACGAGTCTGTTAGCCGCGCCAGCACCGCCGCCGCGCCGTGACGGGAGTGTGTCGCGCTGGTGGGCGTCACCGCGGCCCGTGCTGGGAGGGCCGCGGCCACGCGCCTCAGGCCTGGGCCAGGACTAACTTTCTGTGCACGGATTAATTTTATATATTTATTTTTTTCCTGCCTGTCTATATGTCTGTTTCCCTGCCTGCTTGCCTACTCTCTCTCTCTCTCTCTCTCTCTCTCTCTCTCTCTCTCTCTCTCTCTCTCTCTCTCTCTCTCTCTCTCTCGTACGTACTTTTAATAGGCTACGATGTTTGGTTTGAGAGAGAGAGAGAGAGAGAGAGAGAGAGAGAGAGAGGTGGGTGGAGGTAGCCGGTGGAGTGAAAACCCTGGAATTGGAAAGAAGAATAATACAATACATTTTTAAGCTTATTTTTACCGACACCAGAAAGAATAATTGCGGACTTGACGTGTGTGTGTGTGTGTGTGTGTGTGTATGTGTGTGTGTGTGTGTGTGTGTGTGGGTGGGTGTGCGCGTGTGTGTGTGTGTGTGTGTGCCCTGAGTCACGGCCCCCAGGTCAGGGCAGCCCCGCGCAAGTCGTGTCGGCATCTGGCGGGACGCAGCGACAAGCCCTCATTTGCATGTTAGCCAGTTTGCCGAGAGGACGCGCGCCTGTCCCGCGGGGCTCCGTCAGGCCAAGGACACGCTGCCCCGCCCCTCGCCGCGAGCTGTCTCTGCTATATTGTTAAACTTATCAGATTAGTTTGCTGGCTATTGTTGCTTTTCCTGAAACATGTTGTATGGTGTGTCCTGTGAAAAAAAATGTAGTATATATGTATGTGTGTGTGTGTGTGTGTGTGTGTGTGTGAGAGAGAGAGAGAGAGAGAGAGAGAGAGAGAGAGAGAGAGAGTTTCATCGTTTGTTGTTACCATAATTCATACTACCGGTATGTAAACAGAGAGGTCTACCACATGAGGGTCGCTCAGTGACACGCGGCACACTGCTGCTAGCCTGTCTGGGGCAAGGCGTCACCGGTAGCCAGCCAGCACAGGTGATGGCCGTCCACGATGGGAACCTTTTTACCTGTGTTTCCGGCCCCGTAATGGTTCCATGAAATCCCGAGCACTAAAAGTAATTACCGGGTCGTGAAGGCAGCTAAGCTCTTTTTATTTGGGACATTAGCGATTGACAATAGTTTCGCAGCGTAATATCAGGAAACGTTTTTACGCGGAGGCAATGAACTTTGTGGCGAATTTAAAGCAGCTTTTTTTGTCACCTAAGCAACGGGTAATGTTTAGCGAGGCAAGTGTTTGTTTTGAAATGTAAATAAATATCGGTTTGTGGCAAATGCAGGAAGTGGAGATAAGTTAATGCTGTTTGGTGTGTATAGGAGTATTTATTTATATACTTATTTATTTATTTTGCCACGTAAGCAACGGATGATCTTCAGCGATGCAATGTTTGTTTCTAAGTGTAAATAAATACGGGTTTCTGACAAATTTAGGAAGAGGAGACAAGTTAAGGCTGTTTGGTGTGTGTGTACTTATTTATGTGTTTATTTATTCTTTTGTAGGGCGTGCTGTTCTATTTCAAATGGTAAGGTTTGGGCTGCTGGCGGCAGTATCATGATCAGTAACATTGACCCCCGTGTTCTTAAACGCCCCGCGCCTCGGTTCGCCTGTTTGAAAAGCCTCTTGTAAAAGTTCCGGGGATTTTCATGGACTGCTTTATGTTCACAGTGATATTTTGACACGACTTCCGCGTCTTGAATGGGTAAATCACCCTCGACAATCCGGTTATTCTTCTCTGTGGCCTTGAAGAATAGTCGTAATGGGAGCACGGTACGTTAGGGAATATGAACCTTAGTCTGTCTTCTTATATAACACAGACACGGCACTTGATAATAAAACACATGCTAACCGGCTTGAATAGACGGGACTGCCATTGCGAAAGACGTCTTGGGTCGGTAAGTCGCGTGATTGTGGAGTTTCTGAGCTTGAAATTCAGTCTGTGAGAAGTGGAACATATGAGTCGGGTCACGGCGGCCCCCGTGCTGGTGCCGGCCAATAAATCTTTATCCTCACAACCCAGGCGGCGCGGCGAGGCAAGGCGGGTGAGAGGCGGGTAAGCAGTGTTGCAGCGCTTAGCTTTGCATGGCCTTGCCCCCGCCACGCCAGGCATATCAGGGCCGGCTGCATATACCCAACCTCTCTACGGGTATGTGGTCCCTGAGTGAAGACGCTCGGCTGTAGCTTCGAAACTAACAAAGTGGTGCTCTGGAAAATACCCTCATTGTAATTCCCACTCCAAATTATCCAAAATTACCACAATTAAACCTAACCTAACATCACCTTACCTGACCTAACCTAACATAACATAACAAATCTGAGATAATCTAACCTGAGCTAATCTAACCTAACCTAACCTAACCTAACCTGAGCTAACATAACCTGAGCTAACCTAACCTGAGCTAACCTAGCGTAACTTAACCTAACGTAACCTTCCCTGTTCAAGAGTGGGCACCCCATATCATTAGGAACATAGGAAATACCCTAACCACGGGTTGCTCTGGAAAATACTCTCATTGTAATTCCCACTCAAAATTACCTCGTATGACTACAACGAAACCTAACATAAGCCAACCTAACGTAGTCTAACACAACCCGCCCTGTTCAAGAGTGGGCGCCACATACCAGTAGAGATTGGGAATATGCGGGCTGACTGGCCGAGGGTCGACACTCAGATGAACGGTAATTTGATCCGGAACTCACAAGTGTTGCTCGTTGCTGCCCTGAATGGGACGAGGCTCTGGACATGATGGCTTGGTGCCGTGAGGGAGGGCCGCTACGGGAGCCAAAGTAGAGGAGGAGGAGGGAACCTGTCCTTCGTAATGGTTACTCTTTATGTTTAGTGAGCGTATCAGTGTTCGTTGAGGCAGTACACGGCTCAGCACGGCATGAGGCTGTACAAGGGAGGGGGACAGCTTGACAATATCCTCCATAATGATAACTTCTGCTTAGTGAAATTTTCAGTGTTCTGTGAGGCAGTACAAGATTTAGTTCTCTGTTAGGCAATATTTTAGGAGCAGCATTTAGCGGGCTTTTTTTTCTCTACACTTGTTTTATGCCTTTGAGCTGCTTCCTTTTCTTAAAAAAAAAAGATACAAGGTTTAGTTCTCTATTAGGCAGTGCAAGTCGTGCTCTATGAGGCAGTACGAGTTGTGATGTAGACTCAGCTCTCACACGTACTAACTTCTCTTCTGTATTGGATCAGTAATGATGTGAAATTTCTCTTCTTGGACCCACAAGTTCATGAACGATCGGCCGTCTCGCCTCGTCCCGCCGCAGCGAGTTTTGACGTCTCGCCGAGGCCGCCCGCTGCCGATCATTGTTTATTTCTTTTGAGGTTGGAGTGATCTTTCAATTCCCAGGAGCACAACGGAGCTTTCTGTCTTTACTATTGTTTTTACACCAATGGGAGAAGCTCAAGAACAACAGAAACGGAAAACAAAAAGCGCGCTAAGCAATGTTCCAGCAATAAGAGGACAGGGCCCGTATTCCCAGACGCTTCCGCCTCTCACATCAACAAGTTTCAAAGGCCAGAAAAGAGATCAATCGCGTTCTAGTAAGTGTGTTCTTAGGATCACGGTACAGAGGAAGGGTCAGACTACCACCTGGGTCATAAAACTACCCATGGAAAGGCCCACAACTCCTACGAAAGCCTTGTCAAATGTGTGTGCTTAAGCGCCGAAATGTTTAAGAATATGACCCCAGAACGAGTGGCCAGAAGAGAGGTCACTGTCAGTTGGAGAAGTGTCTTGATACCACCGTTGCCAGATTGTCGTACTCAGAGCATAGTATTTACCGGTTTCTGACGCTTAACTATTGCCAAGAAACATCTGGATCTAACTCTTGTAACGATAACTATGAGTTTCGTTATTGGAACCCAGAAGACAGTTTTGGGGCAGGAAGTCGGGAAATATACGCGGCTGAGTACGACAATCTGGCAACGTTGCTTGATACTCCCTTCACGTTCAAGTTCAAGTCCAATGCAGGAGAAAATACAGACAGAGGAAAGCTATTCCAGACTTTACCAGCGAAAAGGATGAAAGACTTGAGATGCTGCATGGTTAACTCTTGCATAAGGGATCCGGGCAGCACAGGGGTGAGCTAGAGTAGAAAGTCGTGAGTGTCGGCAGCTGCCTCTCACCGCGTCGTGCCTGTCAGTCGTGAGGTACTTGGTTGGGCCAGGTCGTAGCAACACGCGGCTCGGCCAAACGTGACAGTGTATGTAACAGAGAGAGAGAGAGAGAGAGAGAGAGAGAGTGTGTGTGTGTGCGTGCGTGCGTGCTTGTAGATATTTATTTCCCCGCTATTCCGATAATTTTTGCCTCACGAATTTATGGACGTCCGCGGCGGGGCTTAAAATTTACTGGCGACTTACAATGGACGGGACACTGGAGGGGGAAGGCGTCTTTCTTTATAAGGACCGCCAGCTGAGGGCGTGTTTGTCCTCCTTCTGTTATGGAGTGGTGGAAGAATTGTACTATTTTCTATCCATATTTTTTTTCTCTCTCCACCCATCAGAGACTCAAGGGCTAATGCGACGGAGATGAGCACCGAGGCCACGCGCAGCAATATGATCATATGCCCCTGACTGTACCGTACTTTTTTTCTCTCTTTTGTCCACTCGTCTATACTCTCTTTTATGGGGCAGTGATTAGCGTTTTTTTTTTCCTTGAGCTGCTTCCTTTACTGTAAAAAAATATGTATACTTTTTTTTTATCTGTGGTGGTTTGGGACGTATTTATTGACCTTCTTTACTGAGTGTAGGAAGAACTTAACATTTTTCTATCTATATACATCAGTTCCTTTCTCTATCTATCTATCCATCTCTTTGTCTGTCTCTATATATCGCTATTTCTCTCTCCCTCCACACATTAGCTTCATATACTTAACGTAGCGGAACATTAAGTGGTGCAAAGTTCCACAGAGGAAATATTCAATCACTTCTTCGGCGTCTTTTTAGGTCCTTCCATTCTTGCATTCATCGCTACGGAAAACTCGAGGCCAGCGAGTGATCTTCAAAGCTCAGTTCGCGCCCCGTCCAAGCAGCAGCGGGTCCCAATAGTCTAGTTTCCCTTGTGTCGCCTCTTCCTCACGAGCAAAGTAAATACCAGTCCGCGGGATGCACACAACTCTTCGTGCTGTGAGGAGACTTGGGAATGGGTCGCGAGGGTGTTGCTTTCAGGAGAACCAGGAGGCGGTGAGGAGAGTTTGGAGGACACAGAACTTTGGGTTGGTGTTCTCAGACGCTTCCGCCTTTCACCTCTCACATCAACTATTTCCCAGGGCCAAAAAGGAGGTCAATCGGGTTCTAATGAGCGTTCTTTTAAGTTCATGGTACAGAAGAAGAGTCACACTACCACTACGGCCATTAAACTACCCGTAGAAATGCTCCAAACACCTACGAAAGCCTTGTCAACTATGTGTACTTGGGTTCATGGTACAGAAGAAGAGTCACACTACCACTACGGGCCTTAAACTACCCCTAAAAATGCCCCAAACACCTACGAAAGCCCTGTCAACTATGTGTACTTGGGCTCATGGTACAGAAGAAGAGTCACACTACCACTACGGGCCTTAAACTACCCCTAAAAATGCCCCAAACACCTACGAAAGCCTTGTCAACTATGTGTACTCTGGCGCCTAAAGGTTTGAGAGTATGGGCCCTGGGTCGCTCGCTTTGAAGGTCGCTGTCTCCGAGGATGCGGCACTGACCGAGGAGGCGCCGAAGAAGTGATTGACGATTTCATTTGGTGGTGCCACTGAATGTCCCCCTGCGTCAAATATATGAAGCTGATGTTCGGACAGAAAAAAGGATATAGAAAGAGAGAAAAAAAGTGAAGTTCATCCTGCACTAGAAGAAAAGGGGAGATATATATGAAACTAATCTAAGGAGAGAGAGAAAAGGATATAGAAAGAGAGAAACGAAGTGAAGCTCATCCTGCACTAGAAGAAAAGGGGAAATATATATGAAACTAATCTAAGGAGAGAGAGAAAAAAAGGAAAGAAATAGACAAAATGGTGAAGTTCATCCTACATTAAAAGAAAAGGTGAAAATAGATTATAAGCCACCGTAGCAAACAGAGAGACATTCCCTTTCGAATTTCCTGCCCATTGTTAAGTCTGGTGGGTAGAGAGAGAAAAAAATATATAGATAGAAAAAGAGAAGTTCGTCCTACACTCAATAAGAAAAAATGAAAAATAAGTTCTAAGTCACCGCAGGAAGTAAACAGACACTCCCTTTCCAGTTTTGCGCCAGTTCTAAAGTTGCAAAATAGAGCCAGAAAAAAAGTAAAGTTCATCCTACTCTATAAGAAAAGGTCAAAAATAAGTTCTAAGTCACCCTAGGATGTAAACAGACACTCCCTTTCCAGTTTTGCGCCAGTTCTAAAGTCTGGTGGGTAGAGAGATGCAAAATATAGCTAAAAAAAGTAAAGTTCATCCTACTCTATAAGAAAAGCTGAAAAATAAGTTCTAAGTCACCGTAGGAAGTAAATAGACATTACCTTTCGAGTCTTCTGCCTGTCATAAAGTCTCAAAGTCTCTCGTTCAGTCAGCCACAGTCACAGCCGCCTCAGGCCAGCCACCCATCCTGCACTCTATATAACAAAGGTGAAAGAAAGGTTCAAAGTCACCGTGGGAAGTTAAGACACATTCCCTTTCTAGTTTTCCGCCAGTTCTAAAGTTTCTCCTTCAGTCAGCCACTCCATCAGCCATCCAACCTGAACCAGTCATGCATTCTTTAAAGCAAAGGTGAAAAAAAAAGGTTCTAAGTCACCGTAGAAAGTAAAGACACATTCCCTTTCTAGTTTTCCGATACCCTACGCCCCTGTCCACCCAGCAGTGAATGGGTACCAGGTATTAATCGGGGGTTGTGTCCCGTCTCCTGGGGTCTGTTCCCTTCTCCTATAATTCCTTCCCCCTCCTGTCTCTCTCCGGCATATGACCACAGATGTTACGCCGACTAAACGAAACTTTCCAACTTTTTTTCTAGTTTTCCGCCAATTCTAAAGTTTTTCCTTTAGTCAGCCACCACCACGACGCCATCACCAGCACCATGCAGCCAGCCAGAACCATGCAGTCACCCACCGCTGATCTTCACCGCCACACTCATCGATTTCTTTCCTTCCTACCTGCTGCTACCTCCACTACCTCCACCTCCACAGCCGCCGCCACCGCTACTGCTGCCTCCCCCCTCATCCACTTCCCGTTTTGCTTGCCCGAGGCTTTGGTCATCACTCACCGCTGCACAACTCCGCGCACTCTTCGCCAAATTCTTTCTTTGCGGACCACTTTTCTTTTCCCCGCGCGGCCCTTTCTCCCGAAGCCTAATGCGCCTCGTGACCACTCCAGCGGCTCATCCTTATACGACCTACGTGTGGCCGGGTGTAAGAGTAGTGTGTCCTATGTACTTTATGTGCTGTGTGTGTTAAGGTTAGCTTCTGAGTCTGTTCACGAGGTACTACACGGTTATACTCTTACACTTCGGCGCCCAAGCACTCATAATTGACAAGGCTTTCCTAGGAGTTGTGGGCTATTTCAGGGGTAGTTTTATGACCCCGGTGGTAGATTGACTCATCTTTTGTACCATGAACCTAAAAAATCACTCATTATAACCCGATTGATCCCTTCTTTGACCTTTGGAAATGGCTTTGAAGGAAACGGGTCATTTGCCGGGTATAGATTCGCATGACAGTACGGTACATTCATTGGGTATATATATAGTTTTGCATGCGAGTATAGTACAGTAAACTTATATAGTTATGCAGGACAAAAATTCAACGGGTATAGTCTTGAATGACACCCCCTTCGCTTGTTATAGATTTGCATACATAATACATTCGTCTGTTATAGTTTTTCACGCCACACTACATTCACCGGGTACAGTTTTGCATGGCACTACATTCACCGGGTACAGTTTTGCATGGCACTACATTCACCGGGTACAGTTTTGCATGGCACTACATTCACCGGGTACAGTTTTGCATGGCACTACATTCACCGGGTACAGTTTTGCATGGCACTACATTCAACTTTTTTTTTTTTTTGTTGCACTACATTCACCGGGTACAGTTTTGCATGGCACTACATTCACCGGGTACAGTTTTGCATGGCACTACATTCAACGGGTACAGTTTTGCATGGCTACAGTCGACTGGTATAGGTTTGAATGACACTCCCTTCCCAGGTATAGTTATTCACGCCACTCCCTTCCCCCGCCATCACACACACCACATTATAACAACCGTGATCCCGAGGTACTCAGGCGAATGTCAACAGAGCGGCCCCATAACTGCCGGCGGCCACGCGTGTCTCCGCTCCTTCAGCCAGACGAATGGAAGTGGATATGACCGGGTCAGGCCTCATTGTTTGTCCAGGGGTGTCGCCATCAGCGGGGGAGACGCGGCCGGTGTAAACGAGGCTTTGAGGGGAGGTTAGGTTATGTTAGGTTAGGTGAGGCGAGGTGAGGTTAGGTGAAATAAGGATTAGGATAAGTTAGGTTAGGTTAGGTGAGGTGAGGTTAGGTGAGGAGAGGGGAGGGGAGGGGATGGGAGGGGAGGGAGGTGAGTGAGTTGAGGTTAGGTTAGGTTAGGTTAGGTGAGGTGAGGTGAGGTGAGGTGAGGTGAGGTGAAATGAGGATTAGGTTAAGTTAGGTTAGGTAAGGAGAGGTGAAGTTAGGATAGACTAGGTGAGGTGAGGTGAGGTGGGGAGGGAGTGTATTGTTATGAGGGCCGGTGAATGGGGCGACACACACACACACACACACACACACACACACACACACACACACACACACACACACACACACACACACACGCACGCACACACAATTGAACAAAAGTAAATATGAAGACATGATAACAGGAAACAAACAAATTCTGTACAGAATAACGAGGTAAACACACACACACACACACACACACACACACACACACACACACACACACACACACACACACACACACACACACACACACACTTGAACAAAAATAAATATGAAGACTTGATAACAGGAAACAAACAAATCCTGTACAGAACAACGAGGTTAACACATACACACACACACACACACACACACACACACACACACACACACACACACACACACACACACACACACACACACACACACACACACACACACACACACACACACACACACACACACACACACACACACACACACACACACACACACACACACACACACACACACACACACACACACACACACACACACACACACACACACACACACACATAAATCACGTGAGGCAGGTCTTGGGCGTTACCTGATTCATTATTGCGTTGGCAGGATTCGAACTCGGATTTACAGTTTAGCATTTCGTTGTGTCTGGTTTTATTAGTCCATTTATTTTCATTTTTCCTCATTTTTTTATGTTTCTGGCTTTAATATTGTACTTGAGTCATTTGGGTTGATGTGGGTGGGTTGGGTTGATGCGAGAGGCGGAGGCGTCTGAGCACACCGACACACTGAGCCACACAAAAAGCTCCCTGCTACGTGCCGGACAACGTTGCCAGATTATCGTACTCAGGCTTTATATTTGCTGATTTCCGAGCCAAAAACTGTCTCCTCCACCCCGATAACTAGATTCATTTATAGTTATCATTGAAATTGTTGGTGTTTTCTTGCAATAGTTATGGGTCAGAAACTGGTAAATACGATGTTCTGAGTACGATAATCAGGCAACGGTGGTGTCGGGAGTGACAGCCTGAGACGCGTGGCTTTGAAAAGGCTCTCGTCCCAACCACCGACCCATTTTCTTAAACATTTCGGCGCCCAAGTACGCACATTTGACAAGGCTTTAGTAGGAGTCTTAAGCATTTGCAGAGATAGTTTTATGACCCTGGTAGTAGTCTGCCCATTGTTCCGTGCCACTATGGTAAAAAAGCACTCCTAAAAACCCGATTGATCTCCTTTCTGGCCTTTGGAAATAGTTGTGGGAGTCGGCAGCGTCTGGGAATACCGATCCAGCCTGCCTTGCCGTGCCTTGCTGTGCCTCGCCGTGCCTCGCTGTGTCTCGCCTTGCCTCGCCGTGCCTCGCTGTGCCTCGCCGTGCCTCGCCTCTGCTGAAAGACGTCTCCTAATTTATATCTGTAACTCCGTCCGCTCTTCAGGCCGCGACAGTTACGGCGGGGACTCACTGACGCGCTGGAAAATAAAACCAAAGACGCCGAAACGAATCGCTCTCCGCTGCAACTCGGCGGGGACGGCTTCCTTTACACGAGTGAGAAGTTGTACGCTGAACGGCGGCGCGGAAAACACAATGGCCCGTATTTTCAAACCTTCGGGCGCCCAGGAGCATACATTTGGCGAGGCTTTCCTAGGAGTTGTGGGCATTTCCAGGGGTAATTTTATGACCCTAGTGGTAGTGTGATCATTCCTCTGTGTCATGAATGTAACAAAACACTCATTAGACCTCGACTGATCTCCTCTTCAGCCTTTGGAAATTATTGATGTGCGAGGCGAAAGCGTCCAAGAATATTGACCAATGGCAGATGTAGACGCGGAGAGGAGCTTAGCGGCGTGAGGGACGAGCCGCGGTGAATGGAGGAAAAGCTTAGTGTTCCTCCCGTCACCGCCTGCTTCTGTCTCTTCTTCCCTCACTCCTCTTCCTCTTCGTCCCTTTTCTCCTTCCCTCAGTCTGTTAGCTCTTACGTCACAAACTCCTGTCCTTTCCTTCTTCCTTCTTCCCTTCCTCCACCTCTCCCGTCACCGCCTGCTTCTGTTTCTTCTTCCCTCCCTCCTTCTCTTCCTCTCCGTCCCTCCTCTCCTTTCCTCCGTCTGTTAGCCCTTCTTTTCTCCGCCCCTCCTCTCCCTACCTCTCTTCCTCCTCCAGCCTTCCCGTCAACGCCTGCTTCTTTCCTTCCCTTCCCCTCTGTCCTTCCTCTCCTTCCCTCCGTTTGTTACTCCTTACGTCACTAACTCCTCTCCCTCCCTCTCTCTCTCTCTCTCTCCCTTCCTTCGTCTCTCCAGCCCTCCCGTCCCCACCTGTTTCTCTCTTTCCCTCCTCTGCCTACCTCCCTCCCCTCTTCCCTCCGTCTGATAGCCTTACGTCACTATCTGTCCTTTCCTCTCTCCCTCTCTTCCTCCCTTTCTCCAACCCTTCCTTTACCACTTGCTTCTTTCCTTCCCTTCTCTTCCTCCTTTCTTCCTACCCTCCCTCCCTGCTTCTCTCCCTCCCTTCTCTCCCTCCTTCCCTTCCTCCAGCCCCCTCGTCACCACCTGCCTCTTTGTTTCCCTTCATTCGTCAACCCTTCCGTCACTATAACTTCTCTCCGTCCCTCCTCTCCCTCCTTCCTTTCCCTCCCTCCATTCCTCCTTCTATCCCTTCCTCCCCTCTCTTCCTTCTTTCCTCCAGCCCCCTCCTCCGTCTTCTCCGTCTCGTTCTCCCTTGTCCTCGTGTCTCCGGAAGCCGCCTCCTCAAGAATCAGCCGCGCCATTGGACCAACAGGGAAAGCTCTTGTTAGTAAATGACGGCATCCACCTCACTTGTGTGTGTGTGTGTGTGTGTGTGTGTGTATGTGTGTGTGTGTGTGTGTGTGTGTGTGTGTGTGTGTGTGTGTGTTCCTAACGTTATTATTTTTCCCACGGCAGAGTTTTTAGTTTTTCTTTATTAAAACCCTTCAACACAAACCCTATGTCCGAGTTACAGTATCACAAACCTCGGGTGAAATATACCCAATTTTTGGAAATAAAAAAACAATACTTACAATCAATATTTATTAAATCTGCAAAAATAAATGGAAAATATAACTCTTCTGCTTCAATATGAACCTAATAAGAAGTTACTAATCCTAAAAAATAATACTGAATGGGTGACAAAGAAAAAGTTACAAAAAGTATACAAAATCAGTAAATAAGTACACATTAAATTCTATTGAAAATACTATACTGCAGCTGAAGAATTGAGCATTGGACTAGGCACTCCCAGCCTCAGCTGGTGCAGCCAGAACCTTCTGGTATCACTCTGAACTGTAGGGGAGATAAACAAAAAAAGGGTATTTTTTTCAAATATAAAAATGCCATTTGTGCAATAAATATTTTTCAATTTTTTTTACCCCTGTAAATGAAAAGTAAATGGTACGTTTTCATCACTGATACAATACCCAGTGACTGCACATTTAGTCTATGGATTTTTTTTCGGGGGGAGGGGGGGGAATTTTTGTCTTGGTGGTGAAATTTTTTGAGGTGAACAAATCTTCAAAAATTATTTCCCCTGAAAATAGACACTTAATAATAATAATGAATTAGTACTGCAGATAACTACCAAAAAACTTAGCATACCTTGTAAGGCAGTTAGCACAGACAGGGTAGAAGTGGCGAGGGCACACAGGTTGACGACAGCTGTTGCACCTGTGCCGCGTCTTCCTGTCGGATCTCCCAGGGCACTCCACACAGCGCACCACTGCTCCCTCACTGTCTGCAACCGGTGTCCCTGGTGTCCCTGCAGAAGTGCCAGGTGAAGGGAGGTCACAGACGATACTGATGAGTGTCTTGAGGGTGCGTGACAGGAATGGAGAGGTAAGCCTCTTCTGTGCCCATGGTACGATGAGGGACCGTGCCAACACCTGCATGTACTTGCGCCTGATCAGGGATTTGCCACCTCTCCTTATCATATTCTCACTGTGTATGATCCAGGAGTTAGTACAACCAGTGTTCAGCATCCCATAAAACACACACAGCGGCCAACGTTTGGTCCTACGTGCACACTGTCTATCACAAACGTCGGGTGGAAAACACCCGAACTCCACTCTATGGAAAAAACCCGGCAAGAGAGCGGAGCAGCACACCCTTCCTCGACAACAGCAAAGGGAGAACGGAAGCTACTGGGAACCGCACGCGCTTAGATCCAAGGCATCAGTGGGTACCACGTGGTCGACCCTTGGCGTCGGGTGAAAAACACCCGGGGTTTGTGTTTAAGGGTTAACGGGCGACATTTTTTACCTTTTTTATTCCCCGCCGCCAGAAAATATTATACTGACCTGCGAGATTAGAATGTTATGTATGCCTTCATTTTTTCAATATGTGGAAGCTACACTTATACATTTTCTTTATGGAGTGGCTATTTCTTTTAGTAGTCAGCGCTTGGGTAAGGGAAATACTGGTAGGGGAATAGCATATAGTAGTAAATGTTGAAGTGGTAAACCTCTCAGCTCCTACGAGACACACACAGCCTAAGCTCACAGTTTAACCAGGGGACGGGATGAAAGAATGAAGATGCTGGTTAACTCTTGCATAGTATAGTAGCGCAGTAACCTCTCAAGTATAGCATCAAAGTTCAGTAGTAAGTGGTGTAGTAGTAAGTCTTTCCCTCGGTTACTACAAGACACATCACCTAAGCTCACTTGATTTTTTTTTTTTACAACAAAGGAGACAGCTCAAGGGCACAACAAAACAATAATAAAAAAAAGCCCGCTACTCGCTGCTCCCAAAAAAGAATCAAAAGAAGTGGCCGAAAGAAAGGTCAATTTCGGGAAGAGAGGTGTCCTGATACCCTCCTTTTGAAAGAGTTCAAGTCGTAGGCAGGAGGAAATACAGATGAAGGAAGATTGTTCCAGAGTTTACCAGCGTGAGGGATGAAAGAGTGAAGATGCTGGTTAACTCTTGCATAAAGGGTTTGGACAGTGTAGGGATGAGCATGAGTAGAAAGTCGTGTACAGCTGGGCCGCGGGAGGGGGGGAGGCATGCAGTTAGCAAGTTCTGAAGAGCAGTCAGCTTGGAAATATCGATAGAAGATAGAAAGAGAGGCAACATCGCGGCGGAATTTAAGAGGTAGAAGACTATCAGTAGGAGGAGGAGAGCTGATGAGACGAAGAGCCTTAGACTCCACTCTGTCCAGAAGAGATGATTAGCAGCGAAAGGGATGAAAGAATGAAGATGCTGGCTAACTCTTGCATAGTATAATGTAGCAGTGACCTTTCTAGTATAGCATCAAATTACAGTAGTAAATGGTGTACGTAGTAGTAAGTCTTTCCCTGGTTACTATAAGACACATCACCTCAGCTCACATGATTACCAGCGAAATGGATGAAAGAATGAAGATGCTGTTTAACTCTTGCATAGTATAGTGGAGTAGTAAGCCTTTCCCTCACTAGTACAGCATCAAAGTACAGTAGTAAATAGTGTAATAGTAACCCTCTTCCTCGGTTACTACAAGACACACCACCTAAGCGCACGTTTTTACCAGTGAAAGGGATGAAAGAGTGAAGATTCTGGTTAACTCTTGCATAGTAGATACGACTCGCCACGGAGAGAGGGGGGGAGAGAGAGAGAGGGACCCCGCCTCCTCCATCGCCTCCTCCTCCTCCTCCTCCTCCTCCTCCTCCTTCTCTCTCTCTCTCTCTCTCTTCCTCTTCTTATGCTCACGTTCATTTCGTTACTTCTCTTCCTTTCTCCGACAAGCGAACTGGTACAACTCGTCACGGCAAAAACAGGGGTCACATTTCTATCATGTACACAAATGCACGTAGTTTAATACCCAAAAAGGACGAAATTAGGGCGTATATTGCAACAGAGAAACCAGATGTGGTAGCCATCACAGAGACTTGGGCCAACTCTGCACATCTAGAATCCGATTTGTCATTCCCTGGGTACGAAAACTTCCACAAAAGTCGAAAGCACAAGAAAAGAGGAGGAGGAGTTTGCTACGTAAAAAGTACACTCCCTGTCATAAAAATAGACAAACAGGACGCAGAGAAATACGATTCTGTCTATGTGGAAATAACCACAAATAACAAGAAACTAACACTTGCAACCGTATACAGGCCTCCAAAACAACAGGCAGCCGATGACACTGCCCTCTATGAAGAGATTCACTCTCTAACACAAAGCAAGGAAGCAATTATTATTGGGGACTTTAATTGCCCTAACATTGACTGGGGACTGATGACTGGAGATCAAGAGGGTAACAGACTTATAGAAATGGTGGAGGATTCGTTCCTCACTCAAGTTGTAACTCAACCGACAAGAGAAAACAATCTGCTGGATCTGGTATTAGTAAGCGACCCCGACCTCATTCGCGACTGTACAGTTGGTGAGAAACTTAATGGCTGCGATCACCACTTAATCCGTTTTAATATCAACATATGTCACAAACTCGTAGATAATCCGTCAGTGATACCAGATTACAAAAAAGGAAATTTCAACTTAGCCCGTGTGCTGCTTCCCCCTACGACCTGGGACCAACTTGACGTCACCGAAAATACAATCGACAACGCGTGGAACGTCTTCAAAGATAAGCTATTCCAGGTAGAGAAGGCTACAGTGACTACGAAATCCAGGGGAGTAAATGGGGCCGTAGATCCACCGTGGATGACCAGAGAAATAAAAAGGGCAGTAAACCTAAAAAAAAGAAGTTATAATTTGATGAAAGAGAATGCCACGGCCGAAGCCCGTACACAGTACTACAACAGCCTCAGAGCTTGTCGCAGCCTTATTCGGAGTAGCAAACGCAACTATGAAAAACAAATAGCGCGCGAAATCAAAGCTAACTCCAAGAAATTCTTCACGTACATAGGATCGAAAAAGAAAGTAAAATCCAATATTGGTCCCCTGACAGACGAGACTGGATCTGTAACTCAGGACAGTAAACAGATGGCCAGAATCCTCAACAGTAACTTCGCATCCGTATTCACAGTCGAGGACATCGAAACCATTTCCGAGGGCCTTGACCCGCCTTTAATGTTGAAAAATGCAAAGTCATGCACATTGGGTCCAAAAATAGTAACCACACATACATCATGAATGGGAAACCTCTGCAGGCGATGCAGGAGGAAAAGGATCTTGGAGTCACTATCAGCAGTGACCTGAAACACGCGCACCACTGTAAAAAAGCATACAACAAAGCCAACACTATGCTCGGGCTCATAGCGAGGAACTTCGAGTGTAAAACACCAGACGTGATGCTATCCCTGTATAATTCCATGGTAAGACCGCACCTCGAGTATGCAATACAGTACTGGTCTCCTAGTTACAGAAAGGACATTGATTTACTGGAAAGGATTCAACGACGCGCCACGAAGATGATTCCAACCTTAATGGCTCAACCGTACGATTAACGAGTCAAGCGACTCCATCTCTTTTCATTGGAGAAAAGACGCCTACGAGGGGATATGATTCAAGTCTTCAAGTACCTGAAAATGTTCAATAACGTCGATTACTCCAAATTCTTTGAACTGCAAACCAACACAAGAACTAGAAACAACGGTTTACCCATTCAGTCGAGTCGATGTAACACAGACATTGGAAGGAGTTTCTTTTCAAACCGAGTCATACGCCACTGGAACAATCTTCCCTCAGAAGTAGTAAATGCGAATAACATCAACTCCTTCAAATGTAGAATCGACCGTCATTTCGCTGCGTCGGGAGTAAACTGAATAACGAGGTGCTTTCATCTGCTCCTCAACATCGAGGTGCTATCATCTGCTCCTCAAGCCCCAAGTGGCTGTCGAGCAGATCAAATCACCAAAGCGGGCGACCTCGTAATGAGCCAATAGGCTTTCTGTTGCCTGCATTTCCATGTTTCTATGTTTCTTGTTCTACGCTACCCCTGATCCACTCCTCCTCCTCCTCCTCCTCTCTTTCTCTTCCTCCCTCATCTTCTATTCACAGGCGTTTTCCTCACTTTTCTCCTGGTTTCCTTCCTTTTCCTTCCTTCCTTCCTTTCCTTCCAGTTCGTGTACACGCGCGCTCACCGTTTTTAGGGCGGGCGGCGTGCTTATGTAGGCTGTCAATTATGAGGAAGCCTGTGATCTCGAGTTAAAGAACGAGGAGCGGGAAAAGGGTAGGTAGAAAGAGGAGGAGGAGGAGGAGAGGAGGAGGAGGAGAAATACAAAGCCTGGTTAGTAATAAAGAGGTCATCCTAGTTTAGTATTGAAGGCTATTATACGAATTTTCACTGTTTAAAAAGACGGAAAAGGTTCAAGTCAGCTGATAGACCACCGCTCTCTCTCTCTCTCTCTCTCTCTCTCTCTCTCTCTCTCTCTCTCTCTCTCTCTCTCTCTCTCTCTCTCTCTCTCTCTCTCTCTCTCTCTCTCTCTCTCTCTCTCTCTCTCTCTCTCTCTCTCTCTCTCTCTCTCTCTCTCTCTCATTTATCCCTTTTGCCCTTGCTATATTTTCTTTCACCTTATTTTTTCCTTAAAAGCTAATTTCTCTCTCTCTCTCTCTCTCTCTCTCTCTCTCTCTCTCTCTCTCTCTCTCTCTCTCTCTCTCTCTCTCTCTCTCACTCTAACTCTCTCTCTCTCTCTCTCTCTCTCTCTCTCTCTCTCTCTCTCTCTCTCTCTCTCTCTCTCTCTCTCTCTCTCTCTCTCTCTCTCTCTCTCTCTCTCTCTCTCTCTCTCTCTCTCTCTCTCTCTCTCTCTCTCTCTCTCTCTCTCTCTCTCTCTCTCTCTCTCTCTCTCTCTCTCTCTCTCTCTCTCTCTCTCTCTATCTTGTTATCTATCCGTCTGTATATTATCTACTTACTTAGTTATCTATCTATCTATCTATCTATCTATCATCTATCTATCTATCTATCTATCTATCTATCTATCTTTCTCACTTCCCGTAATTTAAGGTTATTTTGCTAAGGACACGTCTAAGAAATCGGTGATGAGTAGCGTTTCGTCCACTTCGTTGTGCTTACTTCGCTGCGTGCTTGTAGTTCTCCGCGCGTGTCCTTATCTCCCGGACTAACTTCCCGGCGAGGCGGCATTATGCAAAATACGATGTTTGCACTTCGGCTTTCTTGCGTTGTTTATGTGGGCGGGTGCGTGTGTGTGGTTTCTGGCGTATTTCCGGGTTTACTTTGTTTTTTTCCTCGTGTGTGTGTGTGAGTGTGTGTGTGTGTGTGTGTGTGTGTGTGTGTGTGTGTGTGTGTGTGTGTGTGTGTTTTTCTGTCTCTCTCTCTCTATCTTTTTCTCTCTCTCTCTCTCTCTCTCTCTCTCTCTCTCTCTCTCTCTCTCTCTCTCTCTCTCTCTCTCTCTCTCTCTCTCTCTCTCTCTCTCTCTCTCTCTCTCAATATAGTGCAAACAATGGATGATATTTTTTTTAGAAGCCGAAGAAGAAATTATAGTATTCAACACACACACACACACACACACACACACACACACACACACACACACACACACACACACACACACACACACACAGACACACACACACACACACACACACACACTCCGCTTGTACGTATACGCTCCTCGTGAAAAATTTCTGGTGTCGTGGGGGTCGTTAGAAGCCGGAGTTGTGGCCGGGCGAAAGGAGCGCCACATAAATATTACGTGTTTTCTTCCTTCACCTCGTGGCCGCGCGCTGCATCGCCTTCCTTCGCCCTTTGTTGAGGGGTCACGCCGGGCCGCTGCCTTGCTTTACCACGGAGGAAACGAGTGGTGGGTCTTGAGTAGAGAATGATCCACTGGTGGCAGCGCTTGGATATCCCTGTCTTGTGAGGTTTATTGTTTTACGATACACTGGTGGCAGCGCTTGGATATCCATGTCTTGTGAGGTGTAATGGTTTTTACTTGTTCTTCTTTTTCGTCCTGTATCATTTCCCTGCACCCTTTGTTGAGGGCTCACTCCGGGCCACTGCCTTTCTTGACTACGGAGAAAACGAGCGCTGGGTCTTGAGTGCGGTATGGTATATTAGTGTTACCCTGACAACGCTTGGATCCTTGTCCCGTCAGATGTACTGCTGGCGTTATGCTAATCTTCTGTGATGTATTGTTTTCTTTATTTAAATCTGATATCGTAATGATGACTCTTGTAGTGCAATTCTTAAAGGCAGTGAAGAGGATCGTGTCAAACCGAGGACATGGGTTCGAGTCACACCGAAGGACGATGACAATTTTCAACCATCGCCAAGTGTCAGAAGATTACCTTCATGCTGGCCAGGTCCTTAGTCAACACTAGCTGCAGCGACTTCGTTCAAGTGGAGCACCGGGGGGCAGCATGGGCCAAACAAGTCATACATCACGGCAGCCACTTTAAATAAAATTCGCCTGCACCACTAACGGACTCAGGTCGTCCAAGAGGCCCCTCTAGAGTGCCTACCGGCGCTAGAGGCAGCACCTAAAAAAATTGTGTTGAATACCTTTCCTATGGCTCTGGCTCGTGACCTAAGTCCAGCACGTGTTCTCAGTAACTGCTCTGCTTGTATTGGTGGTGGTGGTGGCGGTTACCCGTTCAAGGCAGTCGTGTTCGTGTGTAGTGTTGCGTCTTTATTTCCTCGTTGGATATGCGGCGAAACTTCATTTTAGTGACGAATCAAAACTGTCACCTTTTTCGTAGCGGCACATAAAGTCTTGGTATTGGAAGTGATGGCAATGTGGTCGTATTGGCATCAAGGGCAAGCTATTCATTCCCCGGCTTGATCTGTGACATTCCGCGTGCCTCGTGTGGCTGGGATGCTGTCAGGCTCTGGAGATGCCACGTCTTTGGGGTGTCGGTGATCCATAAACCTTTGATCTCCGCGACGCGTACCAGTGAAGGCCGCAGAGACATTGCATACCGAGATCAGAGGCCGAGATGTCCCAGGGAGTCATCTGTGCCTCCCCTCTCCCCCTCCCTCTCTCCTTCACTCCTCTTCATCATTGTAATTCCTTTTCTGTCTTTGGTAGATATGCAAAATGTCAGTCTCCTGTATTTTAGATTTCAATTTACCGGTATATCCATTTCTCTCCCTCTCCTTCATCCTTTTAATTCCTTTTCAGTTTTCAGTGTCTAATAATTCTACTGATATGCATTGCTGTTCCTCTTATATTTCTCTTGATTTGCATTACCGTCACTCCTTTTCATCTCTCATTACTTTTCAGTCTTCAGTAACTTATATTTCTTCTGATCGTTATTACTGCCCCTCTTTTCTCAGCTTTTTAATTTCCTTTCTGTCCTCATTGTCTCAAGTTTCAAGTGATATCCATTAAACCTCTCTTCTCCATCCTTTTGATTCCCTTTCAGTCTTCAGCATTTTCTATTACACTGATATTACTGTTATTCTCTTTTATCTTTGTATTCCTTTTCAGTGCTCAGCTTCTTATTTTTCAACTGGTATATCCATGGTTGTCCTTCTTCTTCAACTTTTTAATCCGTTTTCAGTCTCCAGTGTCTTAGATTTCAATATCCATTACTGTCCCTCTTCTTCAATTTTTTAAAATTCCTTTTCAGTGTTCATTGTCTTAGATTTCAATGCCCATTACTGTCCCTCTTCTTCACTTTTTTTTAAATTCCTTTTCAGTGTTCATTGTATTAGATTTCAATACCCATTACTGTCCTTCTTCTTCACTTTTTTAAAATTCCTTTTCAGCCTCCAGTGTCTTAGATTTCAATATCCATTACTGTCCCTCTTCTTCACGTTTTTTTAAAATTCCTTTTCAGTCTTCAGTGTCTTATATTTCTACTATCATTACGGTTCTTGCTGTGTACAAGGATAACATTGCAACGTTTTTTTTTTTTTTTAATTGAATTTCAGTTTTTCGATTCGTTTATTTTTTCAACTTCGTAGCCAATTATCAAATATCCATTCCCCAGAAATAGAAGAAAATACTGAAAATTGTTTTAAAATGAAAATGCTTATTCTCATCTGTTTCACGGCAATGAAAATTAATGTTACGAACTCAAATAAAGAAAAGCCATTTGTAGATTTTATTTTTCAGAGTAAAGGAAACAACTCAAGGACAAAAAATAATTGAGAAAAAGAAAAAGCCCGCCAATGACTGCCCCTTTTAAAGAGAGTATAGATGATGGATTATAATATACTTACGAAATGATAAACTTGTTTCGAGTAAAGCCACCAATATTCATATAAAAACCGAAGTTAAGAAGTAAGAACCACCAATATTTATTAGAAAACACGAATTTCAGAAGTAGGAGAGGAGGACAAATTTCCCCGTGCAGTAATCAGGATGAACGAGGAATATATTTAAGCCTCGCGTTCTTAAGATAAATTGGAGGTAATGAGTTTGCACGCCTTGACTGACTACGCGTCGCGGCTGCTGAGGCTGAGCGGCGGCGGCGGCGGGGAAGAGACGAGTGTTCTTGTGCGTGTGTGTGTGTGTGTGTGTGTGTGTGTGTGTGTGTGTGTGTGTGTGTGTGTGTTTCCGTTGACGCCCACGAAGATGATGTGAGGAATTGTAATGATGGAAATGAATGGGACTTTTCTTCTTATTATTATTCTTACTCTTATTGTTATATTATTTTTGCTATTGTTATTGTTGTTGTTCTTCTTTTTCTTTTTCTTCCTCTTCTTTTCTTTCTTCTGCTTCTTCTTCTTCTTCTTCTTCCGTTTCTTCTTCTTTGTCGTCTTCTTTTCCTTCTTCTTCTTGTTCTTCTTTTTCCACATCTTCATCATCTTCTTCTCTTCATTAACGTCCTCATTATCTCTCATGGGGCTGGACGGGTTGATGGGACGAAGAGAGTTACGTTCAGTGGGTAGATAAGGGACTTAAAAAGGGACGGTAAAGGCATATATAAAGGGCGTACACAGGGTTAGTATATATATAGGATGCGGTAACTAAGAGGCTTGAGTATGGGCGCTGTGCATAAACTGAGTACTTGTAGAGATGAAAAGCGTCTTGTTCAGTGGGTAGATATGGCACTTAGAAGGGGACGGTTAAGGTACGTAAAAAGGGCGTACACGGTGTTAGTAGATGTACGATGAGGTAACTGAGAGGCTTGAGTATGCATAGACGCCGTGCATAAATTTGTTGGGACTCTTGGCACGAGGTGTGAGGGTGTGTAAGATCGGTATTGTCCATGGAGGTAGAATTGGGGGAGCCAACATCAGCCCAATTAAGTGAATCCGCCCGAGCTGTCATTTTTACGGCCAGGTGTGAGGTGTTGTCAGGTCAGGCTCACTCTTAATGAGCTCGGCCAGACTCGCCCACCCCCATCTTTTGGCCGTAAATATGACAGTTCGTCGGCTTCACCTCAATGAATGGGATTAGCGGGCCGTGTCGACTCCACCAATTCTACCTCCATGGTATTGTCAGACGCTTAAACTCCACGTGTCAACTACTTCCCAAGACCAAAAAGGAGATCAGTCGGGTTATAATGGGTGTTTTCTAAGGTTCATGGTACAGAGGAAGGGTCACACTACTACCAGGGTGATAAAACTATCCCTGGAGATGCGCAAAACTCCTACGAAAGGCTAATCAAATGAGTTTTTTGGGGGGTTTCACAGTACAGAGGAAGGGTCAGTCTATCACCAGGGTCATAAAGCTACCCCTGAATATGCCCAAAACTCCAACGAAAGGCTAATTTTGGGGGTTCACAGTACAGACGAAGGGTCAGACTACCACCAGGGTCATAAAACTACCCCTGGAAATGATCAAAACTCCTACAAAAGGCTTGTCAAATAGATGTGCTGGGGCACCGAAATGTTTCAGAATACGGAATTATGTGTGTGCAAGCTCCTGTCTTTCTTGAGCGAGGCGTTGGCTGCGTCGTGGCTGGGCAGAGGCTTGGCGAGTGTTGCCGAGGGTCTGGGCTGCCCGCACGGGGTGTCTGTGGCTGTCATGGCTGGGCGTGGCGGGCAGGGAGGGGCGGCCAGTGCGGGATGCAACGTCGCCAGAAGAAGAGGAGTTAGCGTGGGATATGCAATAATGATTGGGTTTGAGTTAAGTAATGGTATAGATAGATAGATAGATAGATAGATAGATAAATAGATAGATAGAGGGATAGACAAATTTTCAATGGAGGCTGTATTTAGTAGACTCTCTCTCTCTCTCTCTCTCTCTCTCTCTCTCTCTCTCTCTCTCTCTCTCTCTCTCTCTCTCTCTCTCTCTCTCTCTCTCTCTCTCTCTCTCTCTCTCTCTCTCTCTCTCTCTCTCTCTCTCTCTCTCTCTCTCTCTCTCTCTCTCTCTCTCTCTCTCTCTCTCTCTCTCTCTCTCTCTCTCTCTCTCTCTCTCTCTCTCTCTCACCGTCACTCACTTCCTTCCTCTCCACCCGTTCCTCTGTCTCCTGTACACTGTTCCTTCCTTCTCTTTCATCCACTTACATTTGTACTCGCTCGGAAAGCTTTTGGAAAGGTTCTCTGTTCTATCTTGACCATTAAGTTGAGTTTGTTCCGGCAGTATTCTTCACACGACCTTTAACGCTCCCTTTTCCCTGCTGCTGGGTGTGTGTACAGGAACCTGAGCGGGGACTGAAGGGACTGTCGTACTCCTAGTAAACATTTCGGAGCCCAAGCACACACCTGTTTGACAAGCTTTCGTGGGAGTTTATGGCATTTCTAGTGGAAGTTTAATGACCCTGGTGGTAGTTTGACCCTTCTTCTGCATCATAAACCCAAAGAAACACACATTTGACAAGGCTTTCGTAGGAGTTGTGGGCATTTCCAGGGGTAGTTTTATGAGCCTGGTGGTAGTTTGACTTTATTCTGCATAATAAACCTAAAGAAACACACATTTGACAAGGCTTTCGTAGGTGTTTGGGACATATCCAAGGGTGGTTATATGACCGTGGTGGTAGTTTGACCCTTCTTCTGCACCATAAACCTAAAGAAACACACATTAATTTCACAAGGCTTTCGTAGGAGTTGTGGGCATTTCCAGGGGTATAGTTTTATCATCCTGGTGGTAGTCTGACCCTTCTTCTGCACCATGAACCTAAAGAAACACTCATTTGACAGGGCTTTCGTAGGAGCTGTGGGCATTTCGAAATGTAGTTTTATGACCCTGGTGGTAGTTTGACCCTTCTTCTGCACCATGACCCTAAAAAAACACTCATTAGAAATTTAGAACCCGACTGATCTCCTTTTCGGCCTTTGGAAATAGTTGATGTGAGAGGTGGAAGCGTCTGGCAATACCGACCTGAGGCTGCCGCTGTGTGTGTGTGTGTGTGTGTGTGTGTGTGTGTGTGCCGCTATGGCCCGCACCAGCTACATACCTCTTTTGTTTCTTTTTTAGGAGCAGCGAGTAGCGGGCTTTTTTATTTCTATTATTGTTTTCTTTTTTTGTGTGCCCTTGAGCTGCCTCCTTTGTTGTAAAAAAAAAAAAATATTACTTGCCTCCCTCTGCACTACATGTTGAGTCTATCCTATTTCCCGTCCACCTCTGTCCACTAGACTTTTCGAACTGTGACACATTTTCCGATCAAACGTTTCCCTCCCTGGTGTGCTATTTGGCTGCCTTTTGATCGTACTAAGAGTGGGGCGTCAATTGTTCCCGGTCCTTGATTAATATTGTCCGCTTTCCGTTTTCTTTCCGTTTAACAGTTTGTAGAATTTGCCTCCTGTCGCCGGTAGTTCTATAGACATTTGTGATTTTTTTTTTTTTGTTCTGCTTCTGTTCTTTTTTTTCCCCTTTGGTTTTCTTGCAGTTTAACAGTTAATAGAATTTGCCTCCTGTCGTCGGTAGTTCTATAGACATTTGTGATTTTTTTTTTTTTTTTTTTTTTTGTTCTGCTTCTGTTCTTTTTTTTCCCCTTTGGTTTTCTTGCAGTTTAACAGTTAATAGAATTTGCCTCCTGTCGTCGGTAGTTTTATAGACATTTGTGATTTATTGCCGTGTTTTTTTGCTCCGTTTTTGTGCCATAAATCAATTTTTTTTCCCTTTCTCTTTTCGTTTTCTTGCACTTTAAGTTAACAGAATTTGCCTCTCGTCGTAGGTCGTTCTGTAGACATTTGTAATATATATGTTTGTTTGTTTTCTCTTCTCGGGTGCCTTTTCGTACTAATCTCATTTTCTTCGACACTTTATAGTATTTTCCACTAACAGTTTCCTTCCTGGCAGTCACTCGTTCGTGCCGAGGACATTTATAACTTTTTCTGTAATCTTGTTCTGTTCCTGTGTCCCTTTTTGCATTAATCACATTTTTTTCGATACTTTATTATTTCCACTTCAGTAATTTCCTCCCTGGCAGTCACTCGCTCGTGCTGCTAACATATATAACTTTTTCCCGTGTGAAAGAAGTTTCCTCGTGTGTTTAAACTTGCTTCTCGGGTACACTTCCCTAACACACTCGAGGACGTCCCTGCTGATGCCTCGGTCCCCGCCCTCCACGCCCCCTCGCCGCCACCAACGCTCTTTGGGTCATGTTCTTAAACCTTTCGTTGCCCAAGCACATACATTTGACAAGGCTTTCGTAGGATTTGTGGGCATTTCCAGGGGTAGTTTTATGACCCTGGTGGTAGTTTGACAAAGTTTCTGCACCATGCATGAGCGTGAGGAAACACTTTTTTGGCCTCTTTAGATATGATTTATGTAAAGGAAGGGAACGTTTAAGAATACCGATCATATTATCAAGCCTTTCGGAGCCCAAGCACATTTTATTTTTATTTTTTTTACGTCGCGGCCTATAGCGCCGGTAGGCTTCTTCCCGGTGGGGCCTGATGGTCGGCCCAAGGCTTCTTCCCGGTGGGTCCTGATGGTCGGCCCAGCCCGTTCTGGCGCAGGCGAGTGTTTATAGTGGCGCCATCTTGCATTGGCTCATGCTGCCCTCCCGGAGCTGATCTTTAATCCTAGAATCTAGAGTCCGGGTTGATAGGTGGTCTTCTGGACAGCATGTGGGTAGTTTTAAGCCACTCGGCGGCGGCTGAAAAATCCCAGCTTGGTGGCACCGGCCGAGGATTGAACTCGCGTCCTCCTGAACGCGGTGCTGTTACTCTGTCGACTCAGCCACCGCCTCCCCCGCAAACAACATTTAACAAGGCTTTCGTAGGATTTGTGGGCATTTCCATGGGTAGTTGTATGACTGATGGAAGTTTGAAAATGTTCCTACGCCGTGAAATTAAAGAAACACTCATGGGGGACGCGTTTGACCTCATTTTTGGATTTTTAGAAGTGATTGATGTAAGGGAAGGGAGCGTCTAAGAACACCATCCCTCTATCTATCTCGCCCCGTCCTTAGCCTCAGCCGCTGCCCCCTCCCCTCCCCTGCAACGCCTCTCTCTCGTTCGCTAATATTTAGATGATCACTTCGAAATTTCTTCTACAGTCGAAGCCACATGTCAACCAGTTTTACATCCAATCTATACCACCTTTTCCTCTTCCTCCTCCTTCACTTCCTCCTCCTCCTCTTCCTCCTCCTCCTCCTCCTCCGCCTCGTCTTTTTTCTTTTCTTTTTCTTCCTCTTTTTCTTCTTCTTCTTCCTCTTCTTCTTCTTCTTCTTCTTCTTCTTCTTCTTCTTCTTCTTCTTCTTCTTCTTCTTCTTCTTCTTCGTCTTCATTTTCTTCTTCTTCTTCTTCTCCTTCTTCTTCTTCTTCTTCTTCTCCCTCTATATCTTCTTGTTTTTCTTCCTCCTCCTCCTCCTCTTCCTTCTCTTTTTCTCTTTTTCTTGTTCCTCCTCCTCCTCCTCCTCCTCCTCCTCCTCCTGTGTGGCGGTTCGTTCGGTAGGGTTGACGCCACCATCATCATGCCTCCACCCCAAAGCTTGGCTCCCCCGTTGAGGCTTCCGCGCGGCCTCGGACTGATTGATGTGCAGCGAGGGAGTGGCGGGAGGAAACAAGGTGACTCTTCAGACCGTCTCCCTCTACACTTCAATTGGCAGTAGGGGAGGTGGTGGCCGAGTGGTTAGCGTGCGGGCGTGGTGTCCCCTTCTTAGTCAGCCGTTATTGAAGTATTGCTGCACACACAAAATAATAATAATGAAATAAATTAATGAGTGAATTAATAGATAAATAATCATTGTGTTATTTACTCGTCTTGAAAAATATATTATGTTATGAAAAATATATATCCAAAGGGTGATAATAAATAGAGAAAATATAAACGCATGAAAGTAATGCTAGAAAGAGACGAAATAACAACATCCCGTAATTTCAAACTTTATCAAGAATATTTAAACACATTTCTTATATAACATTCGATTTGATGAACTTTAAAATCACACAGGTCCATATTCATCAACGCCTCGGGCTGCCATTACGACTATTGCCCAAGGCCACGGAGAAGATTAACCGGGTTTTTATGAGTGCTTTTTTTCCGGTTCGTGGTTCTGAAGTCGTGCAAAACTATCACCGGGATCACAAAGCAGTTCGTGAAAGGTCCGTCAGCTTCTACGGGAGGCTTTTCAAACAGGCGAACTGAGTGAGGCGCCGACACGTTAAGAATGCGAGAGGAAAGTTTCAAGACGCCTCGCCACCCGAAACTGACCTCTCTTGACCTCTCGTTCTTTTATCTTTTTTTCCCGGAGCAGCGTTTAGCAGGCTCTCTTGTTTATATATATATTTTTTTTGCCCCTGAGCTGCCTCCCTTCCCGGCAAAATAATATGATGACTCATGTGATCGGAACCGAAAAATACGTGTGCGCGCCGCAAACATATAAACGAACAAAAAGCAGCCAGTCATGTCCGCGGCGCCTGGCTTTGATCTGACACGTGACGGCGAGCGTGGTGACAGCCTTGAGTGGCGTCGCGTGGCTCGCTGCTGCGCCCGGCACTAACGTCAGCAAGATGCGATCACCGCCGTCTTTGCAGCTCTACCAGGGGAGCACCAAGACCCCTCTCCACCCGATTGTCGGCTACTCTGTCAACTATTTGCGGGGTTGACTACAGCGGACTTTTTTTTGTTTAATCTTTATTTCGCCCTTGAACTGCGGATTGATGCATTTGGTATTGTCTGCGGAGAATCACGGGATATCGCTGGAATGACATTGTGTCAAACCGGCAATCATTTCGTAAGACTGATTTGAGGCCTGTTACCTGCAGAGTGCGTGGACACCAACTCCAGCACGGTACCCAGAAGTCAATCTTTATCACTGGGTTGTTTTTGTAAGAGTTAACCCCGAGTGGAGGAGGCCGAGGGGACGCCCACATAGTTTGTGGGTTGAGCAAATCAACAGATCCTGCCGGGAGGTACTTGGGACGGGAAGAGAGCTACACGGGGACCTGCCCGGAGGAACCCGCGGGTTTGACGTCGTAGGGTGGGCGTGGCGACGCGCCCCCGGCTTATGCCCCAATTGACTGACTGATTATGCTTCCTCTTGTACTGTAAAAACATTAATATTCATGTACCTCATCTCCTCGTGGACTTGATACTAAAAATCTTATGATTGGCTATGAATGTTGCCCCTGCCTGCGTCAGACTCCATAAATAGCGTTACTTTGTGCACCCGTGATTCTTGTATTCTGCCTGCGTCACAAAGGTTTGTACTCTGTCATGATTCTTGTGCCCTGCCTCCTCTGATATGACTCTTGTACCCTGCGTGCTCTGGTATGATTCTTGTACCCTGCGTGCTCTGGTATGATTCTTGTACCCTGCGTGCTCTGATATGATTCTTGTACCCTGCGTGCTCTGATATGATTCTTGTACCCTGCGTGCTCTGATATGATTCTTGTACCCTGCGTGCTCTGGTATGATTCTTGTACCCTGCGTGCTCTGGTATGATTCTTGTACCCTGCGTGCTCTGGTATGATTCTTGTACCCTGCGTGCTCTGGTATGATTCTTGTACCCTGCGTGCTCTGGTATGATTCTTGTACCCTGCGTGCTCTGATATGATTCTTGTACCCTGCGTGCTCTGGTATGATTCTTGTACCCTGCGTGCTCTGGCATGATTCTTGTACCCTGCGTGCTCTGGTATGATTCTTGTACCCTGCGTGCTCTGGTATGATTCTTGTACCCTGCGTGCTCTGGTATGATTCTTGTACCCTGCGTGCTCTGGTATGATTCTTGTACCCTGCGTGCTCTGATATGATTCTTGTACCCTGCGTGCTCTGGCATGATTCTTGTACCCTGCGTGCTCTGGTATGATTCTTGTACCCTGCGTGCTCTGGTATGATTCTTGTACCCTGCGTGCTCTGGTATGATTCTTGTACCCTGCGTGCTCTGGTATGATTCTTGTACCCTGCGTGCTCTGGTATGATTCTTGTACCCTGCGTGCTCTGGTATGATTCTTGTACCCTGCGTGCTCTGGCATGATTCTTGTACCCTGCGTGCTCTGATATGATTCTTGTACCCTGCGTGCTCTGGTATGATTCTTGTAACCCTCCTATTCTGTCATGATTCTTTCATCCTTGCTGCATCACACACGTTTTCATTCTCCTTTTCTGGCCCTCCTTCGACAGACTGGCTTTTCAATGACAATTATTCAGAAGACCAAGATCGCCCTTAGACATATCGAAGCCCAGACTGGGTTTCTGTTTCTCAATATTTCCGAGGAAGGTTCACCAAGACTTGGCTGCGAGCATGTGGCAGCTTTGCCTCAAGAAACGCGGTGCTCCTCGGCGTCTAGCGTGACTCTGGACGATCAAAGGACGCCTGTAGTTTGCCTGACGCGGCCACTTTCCGCCCATTTAAGGGCCTCGAGGAACACGGCTCTGCTCGCCGGTGTCTAGCGTGACTCTGGACGACCAAAGGACGCCTGTAGTTAGCTTGACGCGGCCGGCCACCTTCCTCCCTTTTAAGACTAAGCAAATGTTTTACCTCGGGCGAAGGTTGGGGGTCAGAGCGCGTCATTAAGATCATTGCCTCGCCCCTCGCCCTATCCCCTCGACCCTCGACCCTCACCGCCACTCGCCCATTAAAGACCCAATTACTGCCTCCCCCCTCTGACAGATTAATAGAAATATATGAAATAGTAAATTGATGGCAAGATAGATAGAAAGATTCAAATATCGAGGAAGGTATAGATAGATGAATGTAGGTAGATAAATTACACACACACACACACACACACAC